>NC_067430.1:7795000-8052500 GCF_009764475.1 Pristis pectinata
AGTCACAGAGTCATTCTTATGAACAACATACAAGCGAATAATTTCATCTGAATCTGACACAAGAGGCAGCAAACCAGGTCCAGGGCTATATTGTCCAGGTCAGTATAGCCCTGGACCTTAACCAGAACAGGATGTCTTGTTTCCCTGCCAATATCATCTACAATGACAAGTAACTCATCCAAGTGTGCAATACTCCTTCCCCATTGGGAGTGACTTGTATTGGAGCTCGTGATCTCAACACAGCATCAGCTTTACTGGGATCCGCTGAGCTCCTGTGCTGAATGTCATAACTGCAAGAAGACAGAATTAAGACTTATGTGGAAACTGATAACAGAATGGCTGTCAGACACTTCTGATGGTAAGCCTACTACTGTATTGTTACTTATGGAACTATCAATCCCAAAATCAGGGATGACCCTTTCTTCTTCATTGAGCAGGGTGTCACTCACCAGCACTGAGGGTGACAGAAAGAAAAGTCTGTTATAGAGTACATGAGAGATCACTGCTCTAATATCATATGGAGACGCAACATTTACTATTTTTATTTCTTTTGCCAGATTATAAGCAAAAGGTGACTTTTACAGAGCTTGAATTTTTTATCATCAACATTCATCCAAATGCAAGAAACATCTTTTCTCAATGGCCCATTCAATGTATACAACAACATTGCCAAATTTGGTATGAATTTAACATAGTGATTCATAAAACCCAAAAAGCTTCTGAATGTTACGAATGTCTTGGTGGTGAGCTCAATCTCGAATATGGTAATCTTTTCCTTTGTGGAATGCAGGCCATCTTTGCCTATTCACTGACCCAAGTATTTGTTACCAGTGAGTTCCACAGGTGTCATTAGCCATCCCCTTGCTTTTATAATATAGTTCTAATGATTTACATCTGGATATAGGGAATATGTAAGTAGAGACAATACAAAAATAGGCCATACGATTGTCAGTGAGGAGGAAAGCTACAGAGGCACAGCCTTTAAAACTGAGATGAGGAGGAATTTCTTCAACCAGAGGGTGGTGAATCTGTGGAATTCATTGCCACAGAGGGCTGTGGAGGCCAAGTCATTGGGTGTATTTAAGGCAGAGATTGATAGGTTCTTGAGTGGTGAGGGGGTTAAGGGCTATGGGGAGAAGGTGGGAGAATGGGGTTGAAATAAATCTCAGCCATGATTGAATGGCAGAGCAGGTTCATTGGGCTGAATGGCCTAATTCTGCTCCTATATTTTATGATCTTATGATCTGATCAGCTGGGCAGAGAAGTGACAAATATGAGGTAATCCACTTGGGGAGTTGCAACAAAGCAAGGGAATATCGGAAGATATTGAGTGATATGGAGCAACAGAAGGAGCTTGGAGTGGATGTCTATAGATCCCTAACGTTAGCAGGGCAGGTTAATAAGGCACAGAGAGAGTCAGGCACACATAAAAGAGTCAGGAAAGTAAAACCAATGTTCCAACAGGAATCCTCCAATTCACGTGTGGTTCCCCACTTCTGGTGTACACACTCCTTGTTTCACCTTGTGTGAGTGAGAAAGGACATAGATGCCGACGTTTTGATCCAATTTCTGTTGGTAAAGTCAGATCATGTTGCTGACATCATCATGTGCGTGAGGTACAATACCTACACTGTGGTGAATCAAAACAAGGAGTGTCTGATCCAGTTTCCCAAAGTCTGCAACTCCTGCCAAAAATGAACTAAAGCATTTCAAAACGTGTGAAATACTTATCATGCACAATTTATACATAAGAGCAGGCACAAACATTGGTTTTCTGAACCACTTTCTAGGTTATGGATCTATAAAAGCTGAGAAGCACATGGAAAAATTCTTTAAGGACTCCATATAAATGCAAAATGTTGTTGGCTACACAAAATATGGCACCAAATACATTGACAAGGTGGTAATAACATTCCACAGAACCTCACGCAGACTGGAGTTGAAGCTCTGGGCTTTCCTGTATGACTTCAAGAACAAGCAAAAGAGCCTCTCACTGTTATTAGGTTTCAACTGATACAATTACAGTAGAAGAACTTGCCCTTCTTTGCCAGCCCCTTGATTTTGAAGATGACTTGTTCCCACTCCAATTTTATGGTTCTGAGGTGACTGATGAGGACAATGTGAGACTTCAAGACTCTGCCACAGATGGGACAGGTGATGACTGACAGGGCAGGTGGGTGGGTAGTTTCTGAGCTGGTGCACTCCTTCCACCATCTGTGCAGGGCGTCTGAGTGCTCCCAACACACGGGCTTGAAGTTCTCAATTCCATCCGGAATGCTGCTCCAGTTTGAGCTATCATGGACCAGAGGTTCCTAGGAATCAGTGTAGATGTTGCATTTCTTCAATGAGACTTTGAGCACATCTTTGAATCTTTTCCTCAGTCTGCCTGTTAATCCCTTCCTGTGACATTTCTCCACACACACCTACTTCAGGAGTCAGGTATCAGACATGTCGATCATGCGCTGCAATCATTGGGCAGAGAAAGTAAAGAGAATTTCTGCTACTTGTCTCTGCATGAGAGGATAACCTTGTATCTCATAATCTCCTGTTAGTTTCCTCTCCCAGTCACAGTTTGCTAAATTTAAGCCATCAGCCACATTTTCTGCAGTATGCAGTAAGTTAGATGGAAGAACAAGGTTCAGGCTTCACTGGATAAGGTGAGTTGCCTATCAACCTTAGATGATTTTTTTAAAAACTTTATTTATACAGCACTGTAACAGGCCATTCTGGCCCAATGAGCCCATGCTGCCCAATTACACGCATGTTAACCTACTAACCCATATGTCTTTGGAATGTGGGAGGAAACCGGAGCGCCCGGAGGAAACCCATACAGTCAAGGGGAGAACGTACAAACTCCTTACAGACAGCGGCGGGAATTGAACCCCAATCGCTGGCACTGTAATAGCGTTATGCTAACCACTACACTACCGTGCCACCTACATGCTTGAGTGACAGACCTTTACAGTTAGTCCCCATCCATGTTACCCAGAGTTCCTGGAAGACATCAAAGCAAACAAGGGGGGCACACACAGGTATTTGAATCAAATTCTTAGAAATACCATAACAAATACTTGTACTTAAGCACTTTCTATTCACAATGCTGAGGTAACTTTCCAAATTTTGGAGATTTTCAGAATTATATCGCGATGGGTGAGCCACTGCCTTCATTAAGAGAAGACCACATTAGGTCCAGCAGAGCAAGTTCACAAGATCACAAGATCACAAGATAAGGGAGCAGAAGCAGGCCATTCGGCCCATCGAGTCTGCTCCAAGGAAAAGGGAAAAAGAAATGGGGTGGGAAAAAAAGAGAGAGAAAAAAAAAACTATTCTAATCCCATTTGCCAGCCTTATCCCCATATCCCTTGATACCCTGACTATTTAGATATCTGTCTATCTCCTCCTTGAACACCCCCACTGATCTGGCCTCCACTGCTGTGCGTGGCAAGGAGTTCCACAATTTCACCACCCTCTGGGTAAAGAAACTTCTCCTCATCTCTGTCTTGAAACTGTACCCTCTAATTCTAAGATTGTGCCCTCTGGTCCTGGACACGCCCACCAAGGGAAACAGCCTAGCCACATCTACTCTATCCTTACCTGTCAACATTTTAAATGTCGCTACGAGGTCCCCTCTCATCCTTCTGTACTCCAGCGAGTACAGTCCAAGAGCCGACAAACGCTCATCGTACTTAAGCCCTTTCATTCCTGGAATCATTCTCGTAAATCTCCTCTGAACCCTCTCCAACGTCAGCACATCCTTCCTAAGATGCGGGGCCCAAAACTGCGCACAGTATTCCAAATGAGGCCTCACTAGCGCCCCGTAGAGCCTCATCAACACTTCCTTACTTTTATACACTATACCTCTCGAGATGAATGCCAACATAGCATTCGCTTTCTTAACCACCGATCCAACCTGGTGGTTAACTTTTAAGGTATCTTGTATAAGTACCCCCAAGTCCCTTTGTACTACCGCACTATCAATCTTCTCTCCTTCTAGATAATAATCTACCCGCTTATTTCTACTTCCAAAGTGTACAACTGCACATTTCTCAACATTGAATCTCATCTGCCATTTTCTTGCCCATTCTCCTAAACTGTCTAGGTCCCTCTGCATTCTTTCTATTTCCTCTATGCTCCCTACTCCTCCACTTATCTTGGTGTCATCCGCAAACTTAGCCACACAACCATTTATTCCATCATCCAAATCATTGATGTACAAGGTAAAAAGGAGAGGCCCCAACACCGACCCTTGCGGCACACCACTAGTAACCGGTAACCAACCAGAACGAGATCCTTTTATTTCCACCCTTTGCTTCCTGCCAACCAGCCAATTCTCCACCCATTTTGCTACCCTGCCCATAATTCCATGACCTCTCATCTTATTAATCAGTCTCTTGTGAGGCACCTTATCAAAGGCCTTTTGAAAGTCTAAATACACAACATCTACCGCCTCTCCCTTATCCACCCTACCTGTGATTTCTTCAAAAAACTCCAATAGGTTGGTCAGACAGGACCTCCCCTTCACAAAACCATGTTGACTAGGTCCTATCTTGCCTTGCGCCTCTAGGTATTCGGTAACCTCCTCCTTGAGGATAGACTCCAATAATTTTCCCACCACTGACGTCAGACTAATAGGTCTGTAATTGCCTTTGTGCTGCCTCCCACCTTTCTTATATAACGGAACTACATTCGCTACCCTCCAGTCCTCCGGAACCATGCCAGAATCTATCGATTCCTGAAAAATAATCGCCAACGCCTCCGCTATCTCCACAGCCACCTCCTTCAGAACCCGGGGATGCACCTCATCCGGTCCGGGAGACTTATCAGCCTTAAGCCCCTTTAGTTTTCCAAGCACCTTCTCCCTATTAATCTCAATTGAACTCAGCTCCAATTCGTGAGACTCCTGACTAATGGGCACATTGCTTATGTCCTCCACGGTGAAGACCGATGCAAAATATTCATTCAATTCCCTTGCCATCTCACTATCATCCATTATAATACCTCCTGCACCGTTATCAATTGGTCCTATGTCAACCCGTGTCTCTCTTTTATTCCTTATGTATTTAAAAAAACTCTTAGAATCCTTCCGAATGTTGTCCGCCAGCTTCCTTTCGTAACTCATCTTTGCTTTCCTAATGACCTTCTTAGTTTCTCTCTGCAGATTTTTAAAATCGTTCCAATCTTCTGTTTTCCCACTAATTTTTGCTACTTTGTACGCCGCCCCTTTTGCTTTTATTTTATCCTTCACCTCCCTCGTTATCCACATCTGTGCCTTTTTTCCATTCAAAACCTTCTTTTTTCTTGGAATATATCTGTCCTGCATTGTCCTTATTTCCTGTAGAAATTTCTTCCATTTTTCCTCTGCCGTCCCTCCAGCTAACTTACTCCTCCAATCAATTTGGGCCAACTCATCTCTCATACCTTTGTAATTTCCCTTATTCCACTGAAATATCGATACACCAGTTATCAGCTTCTCCTTCTCAAACTTGAAACTAAACTCAATCATATTGTGATCACTTGTTCCCAGTGGTTCCTTTACCTTTAGTTCCCTAATCACCTCGGGTTCACTACACAGCACCCAATCCAAAACAGCCGATCCCCTGGTGGGCTCCTCAATAAGTTGCTCCAGAAAAACATCCCTTAGACATTCCACAAACTCACTCTCCTGAGTACTACCGCCTTGCTGCATTTCCCAGTCCACCTTCATGTTAAAATCCCCCATAATTATCTTCACATTGTCACTCTGACATGCTTTTTCTATCTCAATCTGCAACTTATGGTCCACTTCCTGACTGCTGTTCGGGGGCCTATATATGACTGCTATTATTGTTCTTTTACCCTTGCTATTTCTCAGCTCCACCCATAAGGATTCCACCTCCTCTGACCCAATGTCCTTCCTTTCTATTGATTTTATATCGCTACTAACCATCATGGCCACACCTCCCCCTCTGCCTACCCTCCTATCCTTCCTATATACTGTATACCCCTTGACATTCAGTTCCCAATCACATCCATCATGAAGCCACGACTCAGTGATTGCAACGATGTCATATTTATTAACCTGTAGTTGTGCCACTAGGTCATCTACTTTATTCCTGATGCTACGTGCATTTAAATATAGTATGTTTAGACTGGTATCTGCTATTGATTTTATTGTACCTCTATTGATCAGCAGATTATCCTGACTTTCTACCTGTCCATCCTTCTTACTATCTTCGCTACCTACTATCTTAGACATGTTCGTGTAGACCTCATCCCCTATCCTAACATTCGGTATCCGAACATCCTCATCCCCGATCCTAACATTCTGTATCCTAACATCCGGATTTGTTGTACTTCTATTATTCAGTAAATTATCCTGACTTATCACCTGCCTGTCATTCTTGCCATCCTCAATGGATTCGTTTCTATACACTTTCTCCCTCACCTTAGCATCTTGTAACCTAGCATCCTGGTTACCATCCCCCTGCCAGATCAGTTTAAACCCTCCCCTACAACTAAATTAAACATTCCCGCCAGGATATTGGACCCTTTGGAGTTTAGATGCAACCCATCCTTAGCAAATAGGTCTTGCCTCCCCCAAAAAAGGTCCCAGGTATCCAAGAATCTGAAGCCCTGCCCCTTGCACCAGTCACTCAGCCACGCATTTAACTGCCAGAGCTTTCTATTCTTCCTGTCATTGATACGCGACACGGGTAGTAGTCCTGAGATTACTACCCTTGAGGTCCTACTTTTCAACCTTCTCCCTAATGCCTTGTATTCCTCCTTCAGGACCTCTTCTCTTTTCCTACCTACATCATTGGTACCTACATGTACCAAGATTTCTGGCTGCTCACCCTCCCCCCTCAGAATATTCTCGACACGGTCTGTGATATCCCGTACCCTGGCACCAGGGAGGCAACACACCATCCGAGACTCATTATCGCTATCGCAGAATCTGCTATCCGTACCCCTTACTATCGAATCCCCAATAACCACTGCATGTCTCTTCCTCTGCTGGACCACTGCATGTCTCTTCCTCTGCTGGACCACAGTATCAGACACGGTGCCAAGGTCCTGGCTGCTGAGGTCTTCCTCTATGAAGTCATCCTCTCCAACCGAATCTAAAATGAGATATCGGTTTTTGAGGGGGACTGCCACTGAGGTGCTGTCTACATAATCTTTATAACTCCTGTCTATCTCCTGCTCGCTCTCCCTAACCAACCGAAGGTCATCCAGCTGCTGCTCCAGACTCTCAATCCGTTCCTTGAGGAGCCGCATCTCGGTGCACTTTGCGCAGATGTAGTTATCAGGGAGTCTGGTCGTCTCCCAGGGGCCCCACATCTGACACTCCAAACACAATACTAATCCCAGATGCATACTGCTGAATATCACTGAGCTCAACACTAAACTAAACTAATAACTGTTGTTGCTCATTGGACACTGGCCTGCTTCTCTCCAAACCTGATGTCAAACTTGAGGCATCTTTCATTCTGATCTTATCAAATTCTGATCAAACCTTCAAAGGTTGGACAAACCTGGATCTGTAAAACTCTCTAATAAACATTTGTCAGTGGAAACTGTGACAGCAGCTGTAATAAGTCATTGTTCTGACAACAACATGTTTACCGTTGCTCAAACTCACCTCCAACTCACCTCCAAGCTTGGGAAATGCACATTGATCAAATAAAATTTTCAGCCAAGCTAAAACCAATTTAAAAATGCCTTATTAATGTTTCATAAGGATGTTAATTGAGCTGGTAGTAATTGCCTGTATCCAATTAAAAAATCCACAAATTTGGGAAGTAGATTTCTCAACAGCTACTGAAAGTGCCTCTGTCAATCATGGGGATGGGAACTTGCCAGAGCCAAGTTTTGTCCCTCAGTCCAAATCAATTGATTTTAATCCTCTTTGGTTTCTACCCATCTGGTCTTGGGGATTAACATTCCTCTCATGGTTTAACCAATTTGTAGTCCTTGAAATTCACAACACTGGATGCAATTCTATTCTGTGCATTTTATGAAGGGAATTAAACACACCAGTGTGAAGCATTTCATGTGTAATGAGCTAATGTCTGCAGGTAATTAAGCAATAAACATAGAAAACTCTGCTTCCAAGACAGTTGGTGTCTTAAGTAAAGGCAGAGCCCTTAGCAGAGGAAACATTGCGCTGAAAATACATTTTTGGCAAGCACAATCACAATGACCTGAATCCAATCCAGGAAGAGTTGCAAGCACAATATTCTTACAGTAAGGATCAAACTATGAATATAAAGGACCAGAAATTATCAGCCATTCAAAGGGCAACTGCATCCTTCTTATAAGTTTTAAAGAGCTTATACACGGTAAAATTTGTTCAAAAGCAGCTTCTTCATATAGGTACATCATTTAAGTCAAGTTTCTCATGCTAACGCCATGTATTCTCACAACTCATGTATCGGAAAGCATTCTCAAAGGATCAGATCATAATATGATCCTGTGGAACATGCACTCTTCCAGCTACTGGGGAGTGTTGCCAAGGAATGAATGCAAGCTCCAATGATTGGGGGAGTGTGACATTGAAACTTGTAAAGGCATTTGAGGAACAGTGGGTGGAAACAGCAGCTTCCTTGTGCAAAGGGTATTAATAGAAGGACATTTTGGGGGGTGGTGGTTGTCAGAGTCCTCTCCGAATGCCTGCATCACAGCCAAATACCCCTTCTAGGTGTGAATGTTGGAATCACATCCAGCAAAAATCAAAGGCTCCCCATCACAATGGTTGAACTATGTTGACATCTGCAATGCAGCAGTCAGCAGCAAAAGGTCATACGTAGCATCCATCAGCAGCATCGGCATGTAGTTATCATAAGGCAAGGCAGCCAAGATGGTGAATCTGACTTTGTGACTAGTGTAGCTACTCGTGTGAGTTTGTATTTGAGATCACAAAAATCCCACACCAAAATGGCCATAGCTTATTAATCACTTATTAACGTATTAATACCTTATTAACCACTGGTGTCAACTCTTTCCCAGATATGTGTGCAAAATTGCTGAATGCATTGCATAGCATCTATCAGTAGTGACAGCCTGCAACAATCCTGAGCTAAGGTTTCTGAGAGTGAGGGTGACCTGACCTTGACTTTGACTTTGCAAGGAATACAGTCCTAACACTACGTCAGGCTATATTTTTTTTCTCTCCCTTAACTTGCACTTGTGTCATTATGTTTATTTTGTCATGTAAATTGAGCATAATTTATGTTTATTTAAGACTCTGTCAACTTATGTTTGTCATGTTTGTAATGAACTGTGCTGTTGCTGCACAGAGCTAATTTTCAAGGCATTTTTACCCTGTGCATGCTTGAACTTGAGCTACTTATGTAAGCTTGGAATTTTTACGGTCTTCTGAGGTTACAGAAGCATGGCACAGACACATTCCCAGGCCAAGATATGCAGAGGCAGACCAGAGCACTAATCCCCAGCCTAAAGCAGCTATGCTGTGGTCAGGCTCAGAGTCTAGCTCTCTGAACTCCAGGGAAGCATGAACTCAGGTGATTTAATGGAATTTTGTAAAATGATGAAAGGAAAAGTTGGTGTTTATGTGGACAGTTTGCTTCAACTGAATAGACTGAGAGAAACAGGATCAGAGTGATAAAGTTTACAAAGCCAAAGACTCTGCTTTTCCCTGAGGAGAGCAGGCCCCTGCAATAAACTGCCGGATCTTGCAGTCGGCGCTAATCCCCTTGAAGTGAGAGCCGGACTTGTGGAGTGGGACATGGAGCACTCCATTACAAGGGGGAGGCTCTTCAGGCAATTCAGTGAATTCCCCTGGACTTCTTCCCATTGCCCAAGGGAGTTAGAGAGGAATTTTCAGATCGTTGGGCTAAACTGAGCCATGTTTTCCCTCAGGAGGCTCTGTACCTCTGAGTTCTATAGATTGCGGAGGCTAAGTGGACATGGGCCTTTATGATGCCTATTATTTTTGATTTTTTTGGCTGGCTTCTTCCACGTGCATGTTGAGTACACATCCATAAGTCTAGAGGTCAGAATTAATCCCCCCTGTATTAAAATTCTTCCCCTCACAACAACAACAAACTGCCCAGAACCGTAATATGCCGAGGCAACCCTGCGCCATTCATGATAAATTTACCCGGTGGACACGGTCAAGAGGAAACACAGGAGATGCTGGAATCAAAGATAAAGTCAGGGAATGATGGACATACTCAACAGAAAGGGCAAGAGTTAATATTTTAAGTCACTGAAACCTCATCAGGATTGGAAAAGGTTATAGAGACATGACAGATTCACATGTACAGGGAAAGGTGACTGGAAGGAATAAAGACAAGGTATACGACAAAAGCAATTAAATAACCACAGAGAGGATGGCAGTATGCAAAAGAGGTTGGTAATGAGACAAGTAAAGCTGGGTGAGCTGAAAATGAGTCATTACCAGCAATTACTACCAGATTAAAAAGGGAGCAGTGGTAATGAAATGAAACAGTGCAGTAACATGTAGTCTGGAAGGCTGCAAAGTGCCTAATCAAAAGATGAGGTGCAGACCTTTGAGATTCCATTGAGATTCCTGAGAACAGTGTAAGAAGCTGATGACCAGAAGAGGAGTCTAGTATCCGATCTGGTCCTCCTGTATTGTAGTATGGAAAAGGTGACTGTATTTATGCTCAACAGCAAGTTACCAAATGGAAGGGCATTATCTTAGATATTACTCCTGAGGTCAACATCCCATGAAGGAACTTTGAGACCCTCCGCCCCAATGTGTGTTGTTACTTTTATAACTGAGTGAACCTTTCTCTCTGCATTCTGTCTTACTGATTACATCACATGACCTTTCTATGAAATCAACAAAACAAATTTATTAAACTGGACATATATAAATGAAAAGAAACAACAAAATTTTGCTTAAAGCGGCAACTGAATTAGCTGTCTTGTCACAATAACAGTACTGTCACCTATACTAAAATGTAATGTACACTACAGTGGTATGTGTTCCCTGAATATGAATCTGTACAAGGTGGTTTGTTTTAAGCTCTCCATGGCTTCAGATATATTGGTCTATTTTGCACTCCTTTAACAAGACACGTAAGGAAAAGAATTCTAAAGTGACCATATCAAAGGAATTATATATCTCTCAACTTCCAAAGGATCTCCCAAACAAGCATGTGCCCGATTAAACCCACAGGACACTTGTACATAATATAGCATGGATGAATGACAATAAAGTAACTTGAATTGGTTGCTTCTCCATCCTGAACACCTGGGTAGACATTGCTTATAAATGTTGGTGAAGAGGTTTTTAAAGTGCAAAAATATTATTGAAAAGAAATGAATATCTGGCAGATCTTCCGGGCTATTGGATATTATTGTTATTAATGCACTACAACATTTCAATCAACTTTCTTTAGATGTTGCACAGTAATATAATAAATTTCCCAATGAAGCAGATGAGTTTAAAGGGAGCATGAAGATGGGATCCCTGTGAGTTTACAGGGAATGGAGGAAACAAAATCAGGTGAGCCAAATACTGAAACCATGGTATTTCCAAACAATAGTATAATGGATGATTGAAGTTTAACTGTATTGTCATGGAATCACAGAACACTATAGTGTAGAGTGAGCCCATTAACTCAATAATGCCTGTGCTGGTTCTCTAAATGAGCAGGCATACTTCATCCCATCCCTCAGATTTTGTCCACAACTGATTTATTCATTTACGGGGTGCAAAGCCAGCATTTACTGCCTATCCCTAACTGCCTTGAGAAGGTGGTGGTGAGCCACCTTCTTTGAACAGCCTAAGTCCTCCAGTGAAGGTACTCCCAAAGTGCTGCTGGGAAGGGTATTGCAGGATATAAATTCCACATCAGTGAAGCAATGGTGATATACTTCTGAGTCCGGATGGTGAGCAACTTGGAGAGGAACCTAGCATTATACCCCATGCACCTGCCATCTTTGTCGTCCATGCTGGTCGAGGTTGTGGGTTTGGGAGGTGCTGTTGAAGAAGCCTTGACTAATTTTGTAGATGGCACACACTTCAGCCATGTGGAGCAGTGGTGGAGGGGATGGATATTTAGGATGTTTGATGGGGTACCAAATAAGTTGGTTACTCTGTCCCAAATGGTGTTGAACTTCCTAAGTATTATTGGTGCTGCATTCATTCAAGGCTGAGGAAGATATCCCATCACACTTTGACTTGTGCCTTGTGCATGTAGAAAGGCTTTGGGGTGTCAGGGATAAATCACTCACCATAGAATACTCAGCCTCTGACCTGCTGTTGCAGCCATTGTGTTTATTTGGCTGATACATCTGAGATTCTGTACTTTCCTCAACTACAAGGACACACCCAACTCCCTTTAAAGAATTATTTATGTAACATAATTAATGCACAGCGGCTTTTCAAGTAGTGTTCCAGGTCTTAAAAACTCCATCTTCTTTCCCTCTATAATCTCCCCTCTTGTCCTCTTCAGATATTTTGACAATGACTTTAAAACTATACCCTCTCATCACTGACCAACTCAAAGAGAGTAGTTTTCTATCAAACTACCTTCAACACCTCCATTTAATTATCTTTCCATTCCAGTGGAACAGTTTAAATCTTTTCAACCTCTGCTCGTATCTGAAGTCCCTCAACCCTGGAAACATCTCAATAAATTTCCATAAATGTGTAAATCTAGCTGTAACACTTTTAGAATGAGCTATAGTGTTAGATCTCTCTAAGGGGATCACTTCACACTCCTCCACATTATGATCCATCTGTCACTCTTCGATTCATTACATCAGCAAACCTATGTCACCCTAAAGGAGAAACAAAGGACTGCAGGTGCTGGAATCTGGATGAAAAACACGATGATGCTGGAGGAACTCAGCAGGCCAGGCAGCATCCGTGGAGAAAAGCAGGCGGTCAACCTTTTTGGTCAGGACCCTTCTTCAGGACATCGGGACATTGGGCTTCCCTGATTCTGATCTTCAATCTTGAAGAAGTCCTGACCCGAAACATTGACCACCTGCTTTTCTCCACGGTGGCTGCCTGGCCTGCTGAGTTTCTCTAGCATCATCGTGTTTTTCATCTATGTCACCCTAAATCTTATGGCTATTCTTACCATAATCTAAGTACTTAGCTAATTTTTGAATAATCTGCATTATAATGCTTCTCTCTACACGAAATTTTTGGTTGTTTATCATAAATGAAAATAGAAATTGACCCAAACTTAAGGACTGGGAACACCAGGGCAAACCATCTCACAGTACTAATAACATCACCCACCAGCGCCCTTTGACTTACCGTCACTGAGCTCATTCAGACGTGATTTACCTTCAGCAGGTCCATGCTTGCTCGCCTTAACTAATGCATGTTTTGTCAAATGGAAGGTTATTTCCTCTGATGTACAAACGGATATCTGGGTGCAAGTCCATAGCTCCTCGAAAGCGGCAATACAATAGACTGGGTGTAACGGAGGTGTACGGCATACTTGTTTTCATTGGTCAGGGTGTTGACTGTAAATGTAGAGAAGTCATGTTGCAGCATTAAAAAACTTTGGTTAGATCGCATTTGGAGTACTTTGTGCAGGCCTGGTCACCACATTACAAGAAGGATGCGGAGGCTTCGGAGAGGGTGCAGAAGAGGTTCATTAGGATGCTGCCTGGATTGGAGAGTATCAGCTACAAGGAGAGGTTGGACAAACTTGAATCATTTTCTCTGGCGAGTAGGAGGCTGAGGGTTGACCTGATAGAAGTACATAGATAAGGTAGGTGGTCAGAGTCTTTCTCCCAGGATGGAAATGTCAAATACTGGAGGGCATAGGTTTAAGGTGAGAGGGGGAAAGTTTAAAGGAGATCTACAAGGCAAGTTTTTTTACACAGAGAGTGAGAGAAGCCAGGGGAAGTGCTGGAAGTAGATATGATAGCAACGTTTAAGAAGCATTTAGACAGGCACATGAACAGGCAGGGAATGGAGAGTTATAAACTATGTGCAGGCAAAGTGGAATTAGTTTGGATTGACATCTTGGTCAGCACAGGCATCATTGGCCAAAGGGCCTGTTCCTGTACTTACTGTTCTATGTTCTATGTTCATTGCTGATAATAGTTAACAATAACTTTTCCACTGTTGATGTTATGGGGAGTGAGTCATTCTTCCCGAATTTATCCCTCTTGCCTTTCTTAAACAACCATATAACAGTCCCAACCCTCAGTTCTAGAAGGGGTCAATGGTAAGGATAGAGGAAGAATGATGGGTGAATTATTGGATTAGCATCCAGACTCCGACAACTGACCTTGTAAAACAAGTTTGAAAACTGCCTTGGGAGCTGAGAAAGTAAAAAAAAAGCCAGCCTCAAAACAGTAACCATAAAACTACCAGATTGTAATTAAAAACCTGTTTGCTTTTCTAATGTCCTTCAGAGAAAGAGATCCACTGTCCTTACTCAGTCAGACCAATATATGGCACCAACTGTGCCATTGCAGTTGACTCTGAACTGCTCTCTGAAATGCCAACTAACAGTCTGCAGACAGTTAGGGATGGACATAAAGGTTCTGCATTGCTATTGAAGTTGTATCTTATAAATTTTTAAAAATCCATCTGGACCAGATGACTTACATCTCACACTAATGCTAACTTTTTCAGCGAACCACTTTTTCACTGTCACTTCCCTTCCAAAGACCTCTGCCTCACTTGCACTTTATGTTTTTCTGATGTTTCAGGATTCTGTTTAATGTTACATTCTAATCTTTTCTTGTAACCTTTCTTTGCCTTGTGTATAAACTTCTTGGATTTCCTCCTACACTTCCTGCAAAGAGAAGAATCTTGTTTCTGATATTTGTCAAAGTCCTTCAATGCCACATTCATTTGATTCCCTTTGTTATTTAGGATGGACTCCCTGCTTCAAGGTCGGTTCCTTTGCTTGTATCTGAACGCTCTTTTCTGGTCACCCTCTATGACTTCATCTGCCTCATCGAGAAAATCCCTTATTTTGTTACTAGAATCCACAATCAAATTACATCCCCATGCTCTATGCTCTTGTGGTTCATGCGACCCACCGTAATTCACCTACTGCTGAAACAGGTCCACGACGGACACCATCTCCTTGGCCCTACACACATCTTTGGAACATCTGGGTAACAAAGACACATATATTAGATTCCTATTTATTGAGTATAGCTCTGCCTTCAACACAATAATTTAAAACTCATCTCCAGACTCCTAGACCAAGGAATCTTCCCCCCCCCCCCCCCCCCCCCCCCGCTGCAACTGGAGACTTGACTTCCTGACCAGCAGACTGCAGTCAGTGAGGATAGGCAGCAGCACCTCCACCATGATTATCCTCAACACTGGTGCCCCGCAAGGCTGCGTCCTCAGCTCCTTCATACACTCCCCATACACTCATGACTGTGGGGCCAAATTCAGCTCTTACTCCATTGACAAGTTTGCAGATGACACCACTATAGTGGGCCGAATCTCAAACAACGACAAGACGGAGTACAAAAAAGAGACAGAGAGCCTAGTGGCATGGTATCAAGACAACAACCTCTCCTTCAATGTCTGCAAGATGAATGAGCTGGTCATTGACTTCAGGAAGTGGGCAGAGTACATGTACCAGTATGAATCAGTGGTGCTGAGGTGGGGATGGTTGAGAGCTTCAAATATCACCAACAATTTATCCTGGTCCAACCATGTTGATGCTACGGCCAAGAGCGAACACCAAAGCCTCCACTACCTCAGAAGACTGAAGAAATTTGGCATGTCTCCGATGACTCTTGCCAATTTTTACAGATGCACCATAGAAAACATTCTATCTGGATGCATCACAGCTTGGTATGGCAACTGTTCTGCCCAAGACCGCAAGAAATTGCAGAGAGTTGTGAATGCATCCCAGTACATCATGCAAACCAGCCTACCATCCATTGACTCCATCTACATTTCCCGCTGCCTCAGGAAAGCAGCCAACATAATCAAGGGAACCCCACACCCCTACCCCAGTCATTCTCTCTTCTCCCCTCTCCCATTGGGCAGAATTTACAAAAGTTTGAAAACACTTACCACCTGACTCAAGGACAGCTGTCATCAGACTCTTGAATGGACCTCTCATACACTAAAGATGAATTCTTGATTTCCCATTCTACCTCGTCATGGCCCTTGATCTTTATCTGTGTACCTGCACTGTAGGTGTAGCTTCGACACTACATCCTGCATTCTGTTTTCTTTTTACTACCTCAATGTACTTATGTATGGAATGATCTGTCTGGATGGCATGCAAAACAAAAGTTTTTCACTGTATCTTAGTACATGTGACAATAGTAAATCAATACAAATTTCTTTCCTGGCAAAAAACCTGGTGGAACATATCTTCTTTCATGATGACCAGCACTTTTGTACTTGGGGGAGAACAACCATAGCTTTATTCTATACATTTTATGGCCAGCATTGATTTCCTGCATCCAACTGCCATTGGAAAGGTGTCAAATGCAAGATACCAAGTAAAATATCAATACAATAGAAACTGGAGATGCTGAAACCCTGGAACAAAACACCATGCGCTGGAGAAACTCAATGGGTCAGGAAGCATCTATGGAGGGAAATGGACAGTTGATGTTTTGGGTCAAGACCCTGGACTCCAGATGACTCCAGAAGGTTCAACTGTCCACTTCCCTCCAGAGATGCTGCCTGATCCACTGAGTTCCTCCAGTGCTTTGTGTGTCGCTCAAGTAAAATGACAAGTACTCTGTAGAAAAAGAGGGGGTGTGCTTGACTATAAAAAAGAGACTGAATTAGGTCTTCATACAATAACACAAGAAAAGAGGAGCAGGAATAGGCCAGCAAACCCCTCAAGCCTGCCCTGCCACTCAATATGATCATGGCTGATCTACACTGATCTATCAGCTCAAATTATACTCTCACACTCATTGTTTACTCAGCCCTTGCTTCTTAAACACCTTTACTTTTTGTAATGTTGCTGCCTTCCTTTGGTGTTGTTTAACATTCTTTTTCTACCAGGTTTGTGGCCATCCCTTTGGACGTATTTCTCTCTGCACTTGCAATACCTTCCTGCACTGTCTCCTCACTTGTATTTTCCAAAATCTATTGAAATCTTTGCCCACCTTCAACTTCAGGTTTTGAAGGTGAGAATCCACCTGAAACATGTGTTCTTTCAGCACTTTCTATTTTTGACACCATAGTTATCCACCTGAATACAAGGAGTGAAGTAGTGCATGCAAAGCTCATCTCACCTGAGGCAACTTCTCTTCTTCATCCCTGTGTGTCAGTCAATGGGGCTATCTTCAGAGCTAAAATAAGACCTACATCACAATCATTTGATGGTGGAACCTTTTTGTGCACTATAAAAAGTCATTAAGATTTGATATTGGATTTTGAAGGGGAGAAGAGAGACACATTAGAAGCAATTATACTTGGAGGTGGGACAAAGGGAGATGCTCAGTTTATATCATGGATACGAATGGCAGTGAAAGTTGAGGATGAGAGGCAGAAAAATTCATTTTCTCTGGCAAATCACTCTGATGAAAATGATGAGATTGAACCACTTTTGTAATCTTACTTCTGACTCTATGAGGAAAAGACCTTTGGAAAGATTAAAACCATTTCTAAAACATGCCACTGAAGATAACTCTACAAAGGAAGAAAGAATGAAATGCTGCTCAGATTACTTCCAATTTACTTCATACCATTCAGTACTGATGGAATTATGGAGGAGATTTATAGTGCCTGCCAAGTTTTGATTCGGTGCCAAGTCAACTTGAAAGAAAGGATGTATTTATTCTGCACAAAATGCACTAAACTGGACCAAACTAGAAATCCAAAAATTGAGGCCAATTGATAGATCTTCACACCAGGATGTGAACTGATTTCAACCCAGGGCAGAGAGAACAAAGGTCTCAGAAGCAGGATGAATATCTGAGGTATGGAACTAAGCCTAGGAAGAATTGAAGCAAAAACCTGGGAGAACAAGATTCTGAGAAATAATAGGTATCCACTGGTTATAAAGCAACTGATTGAACATAAAAGCACCATTCAGTTCTACTTGGGGAAGTAATTGGAACCAATCACCAGAGCAGCATAATAAGCATCAGGTGCTGCTGTGGTACTACATAAAGTGAGCTAAGAACATGTAGTAGTCTTCGAGCAAAAGGGAATAGAGGCCAGAGATAACCTGGCAAGGAAAGTCTCTGTTTTATGAGAATACATTCTGCCTTACTACTGCCGTGGAAATATGCCCACCAATGGCAGGGCTGAATTCATTATGTTTGGCTCCAAGCCAGCTGGCTGCTTTCAGGCATCTGTATCCCTTTCTGTGATAGGTCACTCAAAGGCTGTGTAACTATCATTCCCTTCATCTACCTTGGCTTTTTGCCCATGGACCTCTGTACTTACAGGGCTGCAACAGGTACCCTCGTAGTTTCCATTGCTGAAGGATGCCTGAATCATCACACACATCTTTCTTGTATGTTCTGTAAATACATAAGTTTTGATCCTTTCCATCTTCTTATTCCACGGATTGACCCTTCATATCACTGCTGCTCCTGGCATTGTTGGCTGTGCAGTGGTGCAGCTGGTTAGAGCGGCTGCTTCACAGCTCTGGCAACCTGTGTTCAACCCTGACTTCCAAAGCTGGAAGTGTGGAGTTTGCACTTTCTCCCTGTGACTGTGAGGTTTTCCTCCGGGTGGTCTGGTTTCCTCAAACAAAATGCCCAAGCTGGTCAGTTAATTGGCCACTATAAATTGCCCCTAGTATGTAGATGAGAGGTAGAATCGGTGTGTAGGAGGGGAGTTAATGGGAACTTGTGGAGAATAAAATGGGTTAAGGTAGGATTAGTGTGAAAGATAATGGGCACTCAGTGATCGACGCAGATTCGGTGAGCCACAGGGTTTGTTTCTGTGCTCTATGACTCTATGACTCTATGACATTCTCTGCTGCCCATTCATCCCTGCTGCTTGTCAACTTTTCTCAGATTTCAGCTCTCCGATCTACATGATACATTGCTGAGTTGAGGTTTAATGAAAGTTGAAGTCGAATTAGTAGTTGCGGTGGAAACATCATCAGTCACATGAACAAAATGTCACTGCTGCTTCTTCTTCTTCTCCAGCTTTCCCTCAGGACTGAGGATCATTCTAGTTCCGTGGGTTCTGAGCCGGCTGGTGAGGCCAATGATCTACAGGCTCTGCCACAGGTGGGGAAGGAGGTTCTGATGGGTCAGGTGGGTGAGTACTTCGGGAAGTAGTACGCTCGTTTTGCCAAGCCTCCAAATGTGCAGCTGTGCGAACCTCAGCCGCGTCCTGCAGCTCGAAGACTGAAGTTGGGGTCACCTAGGTTCAGAAGTGGATAACCATTTCCTGTTTCTTCTGTAAATGATCTCCACTCCAGCTGGAAGCTTGGTAGACATGAGGTGAAGCACTGAGGTGTGAAAGGTAGAGAAAGGTGATGGGACAATAGTGTGGCCTTGCTTGACACCAATCTGCGCTAAGATTTGGTTTGTTGTGGGACCCTTTGGTTAAGATCATGACTTATATGTCACCATGTAATGGATGTAAGCTGGAAATGGATTGTCGTGGCCATCCAAGTTTGAGAAGGATGTTCCCCAATCCCTCTCACTTGATGGAGTGAGAGCCTTCATGAGGTCAATTAAGGCAGTGTATATTGATTAATGCTGACACATGGTGAAGATTGCGTCCATTGCGTCTCTGGATGGATGGAGTTCACAGTGTGATTCGGAGAGCAGCTCCTCGGTCACTGGGAGGCAGAAGTAGTGGAGGACACTGGAGATGACTTTCCCTGTGGCAGACAGCAGGAAGACCACTCTGGAAGTTATTACAGTTGAATGTGTCTCCTTTTGTGAAGGTGGTGACAATTACTGCAGCTCTCAGGTCCCCGGATGATGTCCTCTTCTCAGACATTGATTTTGTGACCAACGTTCATTGTCCATGTGTTGCACTGAAACTTTGTTCCAATGACGATTACAGAGTGTGGTGTGACTGCACGACTGCAGTTCAATCCTGCGTGCCACTGCTGCCAATGGGAATGTCAAGAACACAGTGGCAGTTTCCATGATAAAGGCTGACATGGGGTGTGTGGACAGATATAAAGATTCTTAATATGTTATAGATTTAATTTGCTAAACTAATTATTTTCTGTCATTTTCATTTTTCGAGTAATTTGAATTGTATTTCATCAATCTAATTACCTGATGGAACATCTTACGAGAGCGAGCAGACAAATGTGAGCTGATGGATATTGGACAAGTGGCACTGTTAATTACTGAAGCTTGAAGTTCTCTCATGCCATCCTGAATGTGACAAAAAAAAATCACTGGCTGTGCTTGTACATTGAAAACAAGCCAGTGAAATCAATCAGCTAATTAAGCAGAACAGAGAAATCTTGTTCATTAAACCTACCTTGATTGGATAAGTCTCAGTATTAACCCTTCATGTCATCTTCTACTTAAACAAGGCAATATACAAGGTGCACAAGTGAATGGTGACTCAGCTGAAGTCATTCCTGGAACCAAGCTACTAAGGATTGAACATTTTGTGAAAGGATGGGCTTCCTCCAGGTGTTCCAGTTTCCTCCCACATTCCAAAGGGTGGGAGGAAGCTGTGGGGTGCTATGTTGGCACCGGAAGTGTGGTGACACTTATGGGCTGCCCCCAGAACTCTCTACGCAAAAGATGCATTTCACTGTGTGTTTCGATGTACGTGTGACTAATAAAGATATCTTATGTTGTCTTATCTTATCTTACATCATTCTTCACGGTGGAGGATACTGGAAGTATTCCAAGTATATCAGATGGACTAGTTTCAAATAGTAGGGAAGAACTTGTAACCCTGCATCCCTTCCTTATCTGGCTTCATCTTCCTTTCTTATTAGATTGCACCTGCAGCCTTTTGTTGTCTCCACCTATCATCAGCTCCCAGCCTCTACCACTATCTGGGTAGGCACGGTAGTGTAGGGGTTAGTGTAACGCTTTACAGTGACAGCAACCTGGGTTCAAATCTGGCCACTGTCTGTAAGGAGTTTGTACGTTCTCCCTGTGTCTGCGTGGGTTTCCTCCAGGTGCTCTGGTTTCCTCCCACATTCCAAAGGTGTTCAGGTTAGGAAGTTGTGGGCATGTTATGTTGGCGCCGGAAGCGTGGTGACACTTGCGGGCTACCCCCAGAACACTCTACGCAAAAGGTGTAATTCACTGTGTGTTTTGATGTACATGTGCCTGATAAAAATATCTTAAAAAGAAAATCCTCAAAACTATGGAAAAGAATGCAAGGACATTAAAAGTTAATTTTGGCAGAGATCACATGACCTGCACCACAGGGAGAAGAAGTCAAAAAAGATGACAAACAAAATAAAAGAGATGTAAATCATTAAGTACATTCCAGCACCAGTTTTGAATATTTTGTCTTATTTTTCTGCACAACTTAACTCAGTTGGAAGTTAACTGAAGTAAATAGGTCTATTGGCTAAATAACATCATTTTGTGCCCAATGATTGTATGACTTTAGAATTCCTTCCCAACGCAAGTGGCAGAAACAGCTTGATTACTGGCAAACTGAGGTGTTCCAGGTCAGGGAAGTTCAGGAAAATGCTCCAACTGGTTTGCACACAGCAAACTCCCCCAGGCACAGAACACTTGAGAAGGTCATTCCTGGTTGCCAGGAGACAGTGGAAAATTTCCATTCTTTTCTTCCAATAGTGCCATTGGAATTAGGAGCAGGAGCCTATCCCACCATTCAGAATGATCATGGCTCATCATCCAAATTTGGTATTGGTAATTGGTTTATTATTGTCACATGTACAGAGGTACAGTGAAAAACTTAGTTTTGCATGCCATGCATAAAGATCATTTTAAAATATAAGTATACGGAGGCAGTACGAGGGAAAAGCAATAATGGAATGCAGAATATAGTGTTACAGTTACAGAGAAAGTGCAGTGCAGGCAGACAATAAGGTGCAAAGGTCATGAAGAGGTAGATTGTGAGGTGAAGAGTTTATCTTTAACATACAAGAGGTCCATTCTAGAATATTAGAACAGCGGGATAGAAACTGTCCTTGAGCCTAGTAGTGCATGTTTTCAAGCTTCTTCTGTATCTTCTGCCCAACAGACAGGGAGAAGAGAGAATGTCCAGAGTGGGAGGGGGTCTTTGATTATGTTGGCTGCTTTTCTGAGGCAGCGAGAAGTGTAGACAGAATTTGTGGGTCAACGAGGACATGCCAAATTTCCTTAACCTACTGAGGAAGTAGAGGTGCTGGTGAGCTTTCTTGGCCATAGAGTCTACGTGGTTGGACCAGGACAAGCTATTGGTGACATTGACACCTGGGAACTCGAAGTTCTCAACTATCTCTGCCTCAGCACCATTGATATATGCAGGGGCATATGTTCTGCCCCACTTCCTGAAGTCAATGACTATCTCTTTCGTTTTACTGACTTTGGGGGAGAGATTGTACCACTAGGCATGGTACCATTTGGTTTCATGTTCCTGCTTGCTCCCCATATCCTTTCATCTCGGTAGTTGGTAATTGGTTTATTATTAATATATTTAATGATTTGGCCTTCATTGGCATCTGTGGTGGACAATTCCACAGGTTCACCACCCTCTGAGTGAAGGGATTTCTCCTCATCTCAGTGCTAAGTGGCTTACACTTTGTTCTCAGGCTATGACCTTTGGTTCTGGACATCCCATCATGAGAATATCCTTCTTGCATCTAGGCTGACTAGTCCCATCAGGATTTTATAAGTTTCAAAATGGTCCTCACTCATCCTTCTAAACCCTAGCAAATATAAGTTCAATCACTCTTCATATGTCATCCTGGGAATCGGTCTGATGAATCTTTGCCTGTCGCAAGAGCATCCTTCCTCAAATAAGGAGACCAAAACTATACTCAGTACTCAAGGTGCAGTCTCACCAAGGCCCTGTACAATTGCAGTAAGACATCCTGCTCCTGTACTCAAATGCTCCCACCATGAAGGTCAGCATACAATCTGTTTTCTGACTTGCTTGCTGCATTCGCATGCTTACCTTCAGTGCCTGGTGTATGAGGACACCCAGGTCTCATTGCACCTCTCCTTTTCCTAATCTCTCGTTGTTCAGATAATAATCTGCCTTCCTATTTTTGACACCAAAGTGGATGACCTCATCCTTATCCACACTGTACTGCGTTTTCCATGTAGCTATCCATTCCCTCAACCTGTCCAAATCAACCTGGAGCCTCTCTGCATCCTCCTCAGGTCTCACCTTCCTACCCAGTTTGGTGTTGTCCACAAACCTGAAGACGTTTCATTTAATTCCCTTGTCCAGGTGAATAGCTGGGGTCCCAGAGCTGAAGTCTACTGTACCCCATCAGTCACTGCCTGCCATTTGGAAAAGGATCGATTTATCCCAAACCTTTGTTTCCTGTTTGCCAACCAGTTCTTCATCCATGTCAGTACCTGACTCCCAACCCCATGTGTTTTCATTACACATACTGATCTCTTACGTGGGGCCTTGTCAAAGTCTTCTGAAAGTCCAAATACACCACATCCTCTGGCATGGTGGTGTAGCGGTTAGCATAACGCTTTATAGTGCCAGCAACCCAGGTTCAATTCTGGCCACTGTCTGTAAGGAATTTGTACGTTCTCCCCGTGTCTGCGTGGGTTTCCTCCGGGTGCTCTGGTTTCCTCCCACATTCCAAAGACGTACAGGTTAGAGAAGTTGTGGGCATGCTATGTTGGTGCCAGAAGAGTGGTGACACTTGCAGGCTGCCCCCAGAACACTCTCCACGATAGATGCATTTCACTGTGTGTTTTGGTGTACGTGTGACAACTAAAGATATCTTATCTTATCTCCCCATTTACTCCACTAATCACACCTCAAAACATTCCAATAAATTTGCTAAGCATGATATCCCTTTTTATAATTCCACGTTGACATTGACTGATCCCAAAACAGTTTTCCGAATGCTCTGCTATTTTGTTTTCTTTTCCTGACTACCATTGTCAAACTAACTAGTCTGTAATCCATGTTTCCTCTCTCCCTCCTTTTTTAAATAGTGAGGTTACATCAGCTATCCTCCAATCCATAAGAACTGTCCGGAGTCCAAAGAATGTTGGCAGGAATGTTGCCATTGGATGCTTTCCATTCACCTAAGTGGGCAAGATGGGTTCAGTATAATATCACAGCTAAAAGAGAGATGCCCCAACAAAGCAGCACTCCCTCAATACTGATTGCATAATGAGCCTTGAGGACACATGCAGTTTTAATGGATCATTGAAGGCTTTGGTTAATCTGTATTTGTCAATTGTTAGATTTTAAGGTATGGCAGTTTGAAGATTAACACAAATGGAAGGATTAATGGTTTTGGAGCCAATCAATATAGATTAGGAATATTGAATTAACTCAGTGATGCTGAGAGATGTGTTATTCCACACAGGGCAGCACAACCTGAATATAAGTCAATTTGTATGTTGTCTAACTAATCTATTCCCTGAAAGAAAAAGAAATGATGAATGATCAACGGGCATTAAAATTCAGAAAAGGATTGAGAAACAAAGTAATCTACTTATCTGTATTGATTGTGTTATAAACATTGTAGAATTCTTTTTCTCTCTTTTTCAGAGATCCAGGGGCCAAGGATCAAATGAGACACCATGCCTATTTTCTAATTTAGTAGAACATAGTTTGAGATTCAAACACAACAGTTTTTGTCACTTCAAGATAAACGAAGAATCAAGATCCTTGTTCTTGTAACAAGAAGGCTCCTGTCCTTCAACACCTTGTACTGAACAGCATGTGATTCCCTTGAGAACTCTTGTAAAATGGGGAGTTTTTACCTCCGTCATAATCTGTTGTTGATTGAACTGCTGTGTTTGGCTTTCTTTAGAAGTCTTATCACCAAGGTGCTTCTTAACAACAGTACTTTGGGCCTTGTCTATCATTTTGGCAATTGTTGCAATTATTTCTTTTTATCAGTAACCCAACCCTTATGGTCAATGTGGCTCACACATCAAATATGCTGATACGGAAAACTGTCAGTATTTCAGTGATCAGAAATCCTTTATGGGGCATGTTTCAATTTCTTAACACACTAACTTCGCTCAGTTTGGGAGTTCTATGTTCTTTATGGATAATTAAGTGTTTTGTTTCCAGCCTATCAAGTTTACTTGAAATAAATATCCGTACTGAGAAGTCCAAAATACTTCAAGATCCAGAGAATTAAACCATCTCCAAGAATGCAAGAAGGACTATCCTGGTGGACATACGGTTTCAACCTGTTCTTGTCCTACAGAAATTGTTTCGTCTTACCTTGACTCTATTCTTTCTCCCCTTGTTCAGTCCTTTCCCAGTTACATCCCTGGCACCTCTGACGCCCTTCACCACTTTGATAGTTTCCTGGTACCACTGAACCCTTTCAGAATCCGAATCAGATTTATTATTACTGACTTAGATGACGTGTACTTTGTTGTTTTGCAGCAGCAGTACAGTGCAAAGACAGGAAGATACTGTAAGTTACAAAAGTAAATAAATAGTGCAAAAAAAAAAGCAATAACGAGGTCGTGTTCATGGGTTCATGGACTGTGGACATGTCGCCATGGATATCCAGTCCCTCCAAACCTCCATTCAACATCAGGATGGCGTGAGGGCTCTTTGCTTCTTCCTTGAAGAGTTTCCCTTGATCACCGTGCTTTGGTATGCTTGCCTCACAGGCTGAGGCATTGAATGTAAGAGTCATGTTGCAGCAGTACAAGACATTGGTTAGACTTGGAATATTGTGGGCAATTCTGGTCACCACAATAGAGAAAGGATGTGGTAAAGCTAGAAAGAGTGCAGAACCGATTCACCAGGGCTTTGTCTGGAATGGAGGGCATGTTACAAGGAGAAATTGGATGGGCTGGGACTTTTCTCACTGGAGAGCAGGAGACAGAGAGGAGACCTCAAAGAGGGACATCAATAGAAAAGATAGTCAAAGTATTTTTCCAAGGGTCGGGGAGATTAAAACTAGAGAAGATCTAAGGTAAGAGGGGAAATATTTAAAGGAGCTCTTAGGAGAAACTTTTTCACACGGAGGATGGTGTTATGTGGAATGAGCTGCCAGAGGAGGTGGGTACAATCACAACATTTAAAAAGCATTTGGACAGGGATGTGGATAGGAAAGGAATAGAGGGATGTGGGTCAAATGCAGAAAAGTGTGGATAGGCATCTCGGTTGGCGTGAACGAGTCGGGCCGAAGGGCCTGCTTCAGTGCTGTATAACTCTATGACTTTAATACTAACTCAGTTCTTCTCTCTCCACGGGTGCTGCCTGACCTGTTGGGCAGTCCAACATTCACTTTTTATTTCAGGTTTCCAGCAAGTGCAGTGTTCAACATTTCACAGTTCCAGCATAGCTTTTGCTCCTCTCTCCTTTGTCCTCATGCACCTCCTCCATTTCCACCTCCTTCGGACAGCTCAGCTGCGATTAACAAGCCATCACCACCACCCTCCCTCAGCCAGCACCACCACCATTAGCATCATTGTCTCTTTCGGACTCCGCCCAGCCAGATATATTCGCTTTGTTCTGTCTACCCCTCCCCCTTATCTGCAACATGTAACATGTTTGCTTTCTAAATTTTCTGAGTTCTGATGAAAGTTCATCAAGTTAAACCATTACCTCTTTTTCTCTCCCTTCAGCTGCTGCCTGACCTGCTGAATATTTCCACCACTTTCTGTTTTTATTTCAGATTTCCAGCATCGGCAGTATTTTAGAGAAACAAAAGATGCAAATGCTGGAATCTAGAAGAAAAACACAACGATGCTGGCAGAACTCAGCAGGCCAGGCAGCATCCGTGGAGAAAAGCAGGCGGTCAATGTTTCAAGTCAGAACCCTTCTCCAGGACATCGGGACATTGGGCTTTCCCTCTTCCTATCTTCAGTCCTGAAGAAGGGTCCTGACCCAAAACGTTGACCGCCTGCTTTTCTCCACGGATGCTGCCTGGCCTGCTGAGTTCCTCCAGCTTAATACTGTTTTTCATTTGCAGTATGTTGTTATTCAGTACACAAAGTTCAGGACGGATCTTTGGGAGCTCTACTCACAAACGGATGGTGGAGGAAAATGCCTCAACACTATTTGAACCATCCTTATATACAGTGAAGAGGAAGGACTGGGAGTGGCCAAGTATGCTCTCTGAACCATCTGTGTGTGGTCAAAAGGTGCTGTAAAATGAGAAGGATGTAGCAGGAGACAGCAGCAATTTTTTAATTCCTTCCCAGTCTTTCCTCCCAGGGGTAATTCTTGCCAAGTTCTGAGGAGTGTACTTCATCCCCACATGTCTCGGATGGTCGGATTATCTCTGTGTCCTATGCTGCTATAATTTTGATCAATATCATGTGATTCGATGACATCAATCCACCGATTGGAATGATAACATGTTAGGAGATCACCATGGCATCTTTACTTCAGTGAAGCACAGAAATTGTCAACAATATTTTCCATTATATTGGTTCTGGTTTCCATCAAATGGATGCAAAATGCATCCATCCCTGGATACTCAGCACTGAGTTATTCTTTATCCACCGAATCCTCTACAAACCCACTGATGCCACAGCTACCTCGATTACAGCTCCTCCCACCCTGTCTCTTGCAAAGATGCTATCCCTTTTTCTCAATTTCTCTGCCTCCGCCACATGTGCTCCCTTGATGAGGCTTTCCATTCCAGGACATCCAGGATGTCCAACTTCTTAACTAACCGTGTCTTCCCCCCCTACTGTGGTCGTGAGAGCTCGCACCTGTATATCTGCCATTTCCCGCACTCCTGCTCTCACCCCCACCCCTCCCAGACCCAACAACGATAGGGTCTCCCTTGTCCTCACATTTCGTCCTACCAGCCTATGTACCCAACACATCGTTCTCCGCCATTTCCGCCATCTCCAACGGGACCCCACCACCAAGCACATCTTCCCCTCCCCACCCCTTTCTGCCTTTCACAGGGACCGCTCTGTCTGTGACTCCCTAGTTCACTCCTCTTCCTCCACCCATCCCGCTCCCACCCTCGGAACTTTCCACTGCCCCCGCCATAGGTGCAACACCTGCCCCTACACCACCTCCATCACCTCCATCCAGGGACCCAAACAGTCCTTTCAGGTGAGACAGAGATTTACCTGCACGTCCCTTCTCTCATCGACTGCATTCGGTGCTCCAAGTGTGGCCTCCTCTACATTGGTGAGACCAAAGGCAGACTAGGTGACCTTTTTGCAAAACATCCGCGTTCTGTCTGCAACCGCGATCTGCGTCTTCCCGTTGCCGGTCGCTTCAACTTCCCCTCCCACACTATCACTGATATGTCAGTCCTCGGCCTCCTCCACTGCCAGGAGAATTCCAAGTGCAAACTGGAGGAATAGCACCTCATTTTCCATCTTGGAACCTTGCAGCCTAACAACATGAACATTGAATTCTCCCACTTTAAGTAACCCCCACCCTCTCCACACCCATCGTGCCTCTTCTTTTCTTCCCTTTCTTAGCATACCTCTCTTTTTTCTACCCCTCCTCACCTTTGACCCATCCCCTGATGGATCTGCTCTCCCCTTCCCCCCCCCACCTGCCCATCACTAACTCTTACCTGCATCTACCTATCACCACCCTGTGCCCACCCCACCTCCCCTCTTTTGTCCACCTATCACTGCTCTGCTTTTGCCTCCTATATATTGGGCTTCCCCTTTACCTATCTTCAGTCCTAAAGAAGGGACCTGATCCGAAACGTTGACCGCCTGCTTTTCTCCACAGACGCTGCCTGGCCTGCTGAGTTCCTCCAGCATCATCGTGTTTTTCATCCAGACTCCAGCATCTGCAGTCCTTTGTTTCTCCAGTCTCATTGAGTGCAGAGATTCTGCAGCCACGTTATTTATAACTTACACATTAATGTTGTTGCATCATTGAGTCATAGAGTTATACAGCACGGAAACAGTCCTTCAGCCTAACTCATCTGTCATCTGTCATTGGTCATCCGTCAATTCACTTGTCAGCATGGACCAGTTGGGCCAAAGGGCCTGTTTCCATGCTGTATGACTCATCCATGTTGACCAAGATATCTATCCAAGCTAGTTCTACTTGCTTGCATTTGGCATCTAAACCTTTTCTATCCGTGTACCTATCCAAAATTCTTTTAAAAATTGTAATTGTAGCTACCTCCACAGCTTCCACTGGCAGCTCGTTCCATATATCCACCACCCTCAGTGTGAAAAATTTGCTCCTCAGGTGCCTTTTAAATCTTTCACCTCTCACCTTAAGACTACTTTATGTCCTCTAGTTTTAGACTTCCCTACCCTGGGAAAAAAGACTGCGGCTATCCCCCTCATCTACGTCCTTCATGATTCTATATACCTCTATAAGATCACCCCTCAGCCTTCTATGCTCCAGAGAAAAAAAGTCCCAGCCAATCCTGCCTCTAGCCATGTTACATGTTTACTGATGTCACAAAGTGAGACAACTAGGGCTCTGTCAATGACTGTTGGCATTCTTGAGCTGGAGAGGAGAAATTTATCCAAAAACCCTTCGATAGGGTTATGAAGAAGGTGTATGGTGTGTTGGCCTTCATTAGTCGGGGGATTGAGTTCAAGAGCCGCGAGATGATGCTGCAGCTCTATAGAACCCTAGTTAGACCACACTTGGAGTATTGTGTTCAATTCTGGTCACCTCATTATAGGAAGGATGTGGAAACTTCAGAGAGGGTGCAGAGGAGATTTACCAGGATGCTGCCTGGATTGGAGAGCATGTCTTATGAGGATAGGTTGATTGAGCTGGGGCTTTTCTCTTTGAAGAGAAGGAGGATGAGAGGTGACTTGATAGAGGTGTACAAGATGATAAGAGGCATAGATCGAGTGGACAGTCAGAGACTTTTTCCCAGAGTGAAAATGGCTAACATGAAGGGGCATAATTTTAAGGTGATTGGAGGAAGGTATAAGGGGGATGTCAGAGGTAAGTTTCTTACACAGAAAGTGATGGGTGCGTGGAACGCACTGCTGGCAGAGGTTGTGGGGGCAGATACATTAGGGACGTTTAAGAGACTCTTAGGTAGACACATGAATGATGGAGGAATGCAGGGCTATGTGGGAGGGAAGGGTTAGATAGATATTAGAGCAAGATAAAATGTTGGCACAACATTGTGGGCCGAAGGGCCTGTACTGTGCTGTAATGTTTTATGTTCTATGTTCTATTAACCCTACTTTGGATTGCTCTGCAGCCTCAGTGTATATCAGATTAATATGTGTCCCATGGTGCTGAGGAGAGGAGCGAAGAACAAACTGTGAAAAATACAGTGTGGGTCTTGGTTCAAGTAGAGGACAGGTATGGAAGGAGGTTAAATGGGCCAAGACAGCTTTTCCATGCATCTATACTGCCAGCATCAATCTAAAATCACAGATTAAATAAAATGTAGAGTACCATTTCCTTTCAACTGTCCCACAACTTCTGTGTAGAGTCTGGTCACCACACGACAGGAAGGATGTGTTAGCAATAGAGAGAGTGCAGAAGAGATCTACCCGAATATTGCCTGTAATGGAGAGCTGTAGTAATAAGGAGAGATTGGAGAGGCTGGGTTTATTCCCACTGGAATGTATGAGACTGAGGGGTGACCTTATAGAGATTTATAAAGTTATGATGGGTGGAGATAGCATAGATAGACCAAATCTTTTTCCCAGGGCTGGGGAGTCTAGAAAAACAGGGCCCAGGTGTAAGGAGAGAGGAAAGGAATTTAAAGGAAACTGAGGGGTAAATTTTTCACATAGAGGGTGGTGAATATCTGGAATGAGCTGCCAGAACAGGTGCTAGAGGTAGATACAATTACAATGTTTAAAAGACATTTGGACAGGTACTTGGATCAGAAAGGCGTAGAGGGAGACGGGCCTAATGCAGGCAAATAGGATTAGCTTAGAGAGGCATCATGGGGCAGCAGGGATGAGGTGGGCCGAGAGGGCTTATTGCCGTGCTCTATGTTTCTATGATATTATGAAAGCTATGTGGGTATTGTATCAGATGGAAGCATAGACTAGAAGGCAGCTATCTTCAGCAGAGGGAAAAGTAGAAGGTTTGCTTAAAAATAATAACCTTTAGAATACAGCAGAACCTGAATAAAATCCTTGTGAGTCAATGTGTCTTCAAGCTGGATGATCTTGGCAGGTGACCTCTATTCTAAACACTCTGTCCCAATATATTTCTGTCCTATATATTTCCAGTGTAGGGATCAATCTGGGTTGTTCTATCTATTTATAGCCTTAATCCCTCCGGTCGCCCACGTGGAAACGGATCGAGCAGGCCACTGGTGTACTGAAACAACTCTCCTATTGTCCAACCTGCTCTGCAGGACCCCTACGGTACTCATTAGGACAGATATCGGGATCCATTGTGGTTTGCTGTTTGACATTATACAGGGACGATCTCGCCTCCAGCTATAAGGCTGTTAGGAGCAGAAATGTGGTGACAAGGATAAAAAGGAAGAAGAAAACCATCAGGAAAGACAGAGGAGCAACCTCGACGATTTCTTTCTGTCCTGACAATCCATGAAAGACTAAATTTGGTGAGGGACCAGCAATCCCAATTTTTCACCAGCAGAGCAATACATTGCCTTTACGTTGTCACATTCAGTGACAGTGTGTTCAAAATGCAAATGTGAAAGGTAGCATAAAACAAACACTTCAAAACAAAATTATAAACGAAATCATGAAATATTGCAAAGTAAATTAATCACCCCTGTGCAAATCCTTAGTGCTGGAATTCCATTTGCCTTTTCCTGCTGTACTAATTCCATGCAGATCTATTACGATGGCAGATGACTCCTGATTTTCATTGTTAAAAGTAGAAGGTCTTTGGGGTAGACCCCATGAGCTCGTGGAATCAATGTCGAAGACTCCCCAGGCTATTCTTCCCACCTGTATACCACCGCAGGGCTATTCCTGGTGGATGTCTCCTGCTGGTAGGGAGGGATGAGGAGGAGTCTGGCACATTGCCTGTAAGATACAACTGCCATGAGAGGGACCGAATGATTGACAGTTTTTTAGCGACTGGAAAACTGTTACCCAATTGGTTACCACAGGTCTCAGTAGTCAGGTCCCTTGTTTCCTGCTGATGATTAATCCTTTAGACCGATAAAGAAACGTGTGGATGGTACAAAAATTGATCGAATGATTGAGCATGTGAAGGAAAGTTTTGGAACACAGGAAGGTGTCGATGATCTTCTGGACTGAAAAGTGGCAAATCGAATTTAATCCGAAGTAGTGTGAGGGGTTTCATTTGGGGAAGTGCAACAAGGCAAGAGAATAATGAATAGCGTAGCGGTTGCTACCGCGGAATAAAACAAGACTCTACTCGGAGGATTGCCAAACCGAACTGGTTTATTTTCCCGCCTTGTGCGGGCCCTTTAAGGGAGAAAAACTCCCGCCCAAAAAAACCGGCAATGACGTAAGTCCTACGTCATCAGGACTTTCCCGCGCGCGGGTTCTCCCCGTCGCTCGGAAAGACGAGGCCCGCCGCCATCTTGGGCCTCGTCGCTCCGACGCGGCGCGACCCGACTGCCGAGCCGGTTCGCCCGACGAGACGGTGAGTCGCCACAATAGGATGATATAGAGGAGTGAGGAGGAACAGGGAGTCTTTGGAAAATGGATGCAAAAAATCCCTAAAGGTGGCAGGACAGGTCAATAAGGTGGTTAAAAAGTCTTGACATCTGCTTTCCTTTATTCATTGAGGTATTGTATCAGTAACAGGGAAATTATGCTGGAATTGCATGCAACAGACCACGGCTTGTATAGTTCTTGTCAGCACATTACAGGAAAAGTGCAATCACACCGGAGAGCAGAGGAGATGGTCAGGGATGGAAAATTTTAGCTACGAGGAAAGATTAGATTCCTGGTTCATTAATTTAACCACTGTGTATGCACACTCATTTTTGATGGTTATACAATTTATTCACCGAATTCCCTTTTCTTTCTTATTTACATTGAAGAGTTCAGTGTTAGTGTAAAGGAAGCAGCTTCAGACTGAAGCTAAGCTGGTCACATTAATGTGGTGTTTGTCTCCATCAAGTACAGGTAATTGAGTGTGTTAGGTAATTGGAAACAAACCTGAGGCTTTCCTCACGCTTCACTGAAATGGCTTCTTAATATAGTGTGAAGCCTAACATTGTCCAGCAACTATTAGCTGCAGTGTAGGATTCAATGCAAAAAATCTGTTTGGCCAAATTCATGCCTGGACATGAGGGGGAGAAACGGAAAGACAAACTGGCTCAGGTATCAGGAGGAAGGAGTGAGAAGGAGAGAGGGAGGGCGAAAGAGGGTGGGGAGGAGTGTAGAGAGAGAGTGAAAATGTTGAAAAGGAGAGAGTGAGTGAAGGAGACGGAGGGAAAGAGAGAGAGAGAGTGAGGGAGGGGGTGTAGAGAGACCGAGAAGTACAGAGAGAGACTGAGAGAGGTGTAGAGAGAGAGAGAGCAAGAGATGTATAGGGAGACTGAGAATGAGATATAAGATACAAGATACTTATTTATGAGTCACATGTACATCGAAACACACATTGAAAAGCATCTTTTGCGTGGAGTGTTCTGGGGGTAGCCTGCAAGTGTCACCACGCTTCCGACACCAACATAGGATGCCCACAACTTCCTAACCCATATGTCTTTGGAATGTGGGAGGAAACCGGAGTACCCGGAGGAAACCCACACAGACATGGGGAGAACGTTCAAACTCCTTCCAGACAGCGGGCAGAATTGACCTGTACGGAGAGAGAGAATGAGAAAGGTGGAGAGAGGGAGAGGGAGAGGGAGAGAGAGAGATTGGGCAAAGAGGTGAAAACAGCACAGATTAGGCAAGTAAGGACAGCATAGTGCTATGATATCTCCAATAAGTTTGCCCTCCCCATCCCCAGTCTGGCCTCAATTGAAACCTCTAGTGCTTGTATCCCTGGTTCAATACTCACTGAGTACATTTCAAATGGTATGGATGTCCACAGGTCCAATTTTCTGAGGGCTGTGAAGTCAAATATCATCAGGTTTCTAACACATTTGAATATTAATGATTCCAACTAATTTTCAAAGTCAATGAGAAGAGATCCAGGAGATGGAACTGAACTGGAACAAACAGCCGTGAGGAGACTTACTTCCCATCAGTCAGTGCTGAAGTCAAACCCAATTCTTGCTCTGCAAAGACGTAAGGCTGGTATATTCCCCCTGGGCTGAACGCCCACAAGTTAAACTGAGAAAATTAAGACTCACAATGGACAAACCTTTTGTTAAGAATGCCACTGTCAAGAGAGAAAAAACTCCAAAAATGAGCCAGAACATTGTCCGCTGATAAAGGTAATGATATTCGATGAGTTTCTGTAACATGAGCCATGGGTCTCTCTTATAAGATGGTTTTAATTACTGACTATGCAAGTCATCCTTTATGGCCGATTGGACAAACTGAATAAAAGAGTTATTCATAATATAAATTGATGGTAACAGCCCTGGCACCAGATAGGCACGCCATTAAAAAAATAACCAACGGCCTTATAAATTATTCCATTCATCAGCACAAACCCAGCTCCTTAGAATCAAGGTGCTGGTGACAAAGGAATAAATCTAAAATAATTTATGCTGGCCAGTGGTACCTGACAGGATCGGAAAATGGATTCACATAAAATGGAGTTTCAGGAAATCTGTCCTCCATTTGAACACTCTCTGAGGAACCTTGTGGAGAATGGTGCTGGGACAGGGCGTTAACCGTCAGTAATGCATGAGTGCACCTGAGTGTAATTCATTATTTTGAACCAAATCATGGCAACAAGCAGGGATTGGGTGATGACACTGGAAACAATCCTTGTGTTTTTCATTCCCTGCCTTGAGGAAGCATAGCTAGGCTGGCCCTCCAATGTGGTACTAAGGGGCACAGCACAGAGCGTCACGGACACCAGCCTCCCCTCCTTGGACTCTGCCTTTACCTCTTGCTACCTTGGCGAAGCAGCCAGCATAATCAAAGACCCCACCCACCCGGGTCATTCTCTCTTCTCTACTCTTCCATCAGGTAGAAGATACAGGAGCCTGAGGGCACGTACCACCAGACTTAAGGACAACTTCTACCCCACTGTGATAAGACTATTGAACAGTTCCCTTATACAATGAGATGGACTATGACCTCACGATCTACCTTGTTGTGACCTTGCACTTTATTGCACTGCACTTTCTCTGTAGCTGTGACACTTTGTACCGTTATTGTTTTTACCTGTACTACATCAATGCACTCTGTACTAACTCAATGTAACTACACTGTGTAATGAATTGACCTGTACGATCAGTATGCAAGACAAGTTTTTCACTGTACCTCGGTACAAGTGACAATACTAAACCAATACCAATACCAATACTTCCAAGGATATGCCTTTCATGAAACATCGCCAGGATCCTCCTCAAACACTTCCTTCCAGTGGCTGAAAAACTGCCTCCCAAATCACTATGTGCATTCCATCCATGCAATGGCACAGTGGACATAGAACATAGAGCATAGAGCATAGAACACTACAGCACAGGAGCAGGCCCTTTGGCCCACAATGTCTGTGCTGACAAAGATGCCACTTCAAACTAATCCCATCTGCCCGCACATGGTCAACATCCCTCCATCCCCTGCCTGTTCATGTGCCTGTCTAAATGCCTCTTGAACCTTGTTCCACCACTTTTCCTGGCAGCATAGTTCAGGCATATCCCACTCTCTGTGTAAAAAACTTGCCTTGTAAATCTGCTTTAAACTTTCCCCCTCTCACATTAAAGCTATGCCCTCCGAGTATTTGATGTTTCCACCCTGGGAAAAAGACTCTAGCTATCAACCCTATCCATACCTCTCTTAATTTTGCATACTTCCATCAAGTTGCCCCTTGGCCTCCGACGCTCTGGAGAAAACAACCTCTCCTTATAGCTAGAACTCTGTAATCCAGGCAACATTCTAGTGAACCTCTTCTGCACCCTCTCCAAAACCTCCACATCCTTCCCCTAATGGGGCGACCAGAACTGCACACAGTACTCCAAATGGGGCCTAACCAAAGTTTTATACAGCTGCAACATGACTTCCTGAACTTATACTCAACAACCTGACCGCTGAAGGCAAGAATGCTATATGCCTTCTTTACCACCCGACCTACTTGTGTTGACATGATCTTCACTATTCAACAACTCCAATAAGAAAACCAACCACTATTCATGGCCTTTTTTGACCTCACTCAAGGAGGAATCAGGAGGAACTGTGGAACAAGCTCCTCAAGATTAGCTGCCCACAGAAATTCATCTCCATCTTACATTCACTGCATGGTGTTATGCAAGCCATGGTCCAAACCAACTGATCTACAACAGAACCAATCTCAATGAAGACCAGTGTCAGACAAGGCTGCTGCATTGTCCCAACATTTTGGTCAACCTTCTTGCCACAATGCTGCATGTTCCTTCCAACTAGCTCCACCTGGCTCTGAGGGTAACATTCTGAACTGATGCGAAGCTGTTCAACCTGCTACAACTGCACTCCAAAAGCAAGTTAATCCTTATACACCAGTTACTGACAAGAAGCATCCAAGTGAAGCAAGCAAATAGGAACCAAATGGTATGTTGCCTTCACTGCAAAAGGATTTGAGACATGGGAGTAAGAATATTTTGCTTCAGTTGTCCAGTGCCTTGGTGAGACTCCATCTGGAGTTTTGAATCCAGGTTTGGTCTCCTTATCTGAGGCAGGATGTTCTTGCCATGGAGGGGGTTCAACCAAGGTTTAGTAGACTGTCTCCTGGGATAGCAGAATTGACATAAGATGTGAGATTGGATTGGCTAGGTCTATGTTCACTGAAGTTTTGAAGAATGAAAGGGGATCTCATATAGAAACATGTGAAGTTCTAACAGGACCAGGTAGACCAGATACAAGAAGGATACTCTAGGTGGCTGGGAAGTCCAGAGCCAAGGGTCACAGCTGTGCTATTTAGGACTGAATCAGGAAAAAGTTTCATCCAGAGGGTGGTGAACTCCACCATAGTGGAGGTGAAGTGGTTAAATATATTCAAGAAGGAGGTAGATCTATTTCTTTATGCTAAGAGAATCAAGAGACATGGGGATAAAGTGGGGAAAGGGCAGTGAAGTGGATGATCAGCCATAGTTGTTTTGAACGGTGGACCAGGCTCGATGAGTTGATTGGCCTTTGCCTGCTCCAATTTTCCACATTGCTATGTTCCTATCGCTTTTGTAAGACATGGTACTCAGAATTACTCAGAGTACTCCAGGTACAGTCTAACTAGGGGTTGATATCATTACAATATCATTTCTACCCCTTTGAATTCCAGTCTTCCAGACGTAATGGCTGTCATTCAATTAACCTTTATGATTATTTTTTGTAACATCTATGACACTTTAAGCAATACGAGTTGATACCCAAGTTTCCACCAATCAATAAAATTGTTAACAATTCAGATGGAGTATTTAGCATCACTATTCAGATGAGTTTACACATTTTAATCAGTGTGCACTATTACAGCATGTATTGCTACATTGAGGATATGTATGAGTGGAGGGTGGGGAGAGGGTAACACATGGTCACTTCACTTTTGGTGTCTGGGATTTGAACTTTATGCAGTTTAATAGATTGAAGGAGCTCTTTTTTGTGGCTAAAGTCCAGCAGTCTTGGCTCACTGGTGGAAAGATTTTACTAAGTCATAATTCCACTGAAAAGCCAGCAGATATTGAAAAGGTAGGACTGATAAAGCAGGAGTGTATGACAGATGATGATAAGCCATGGTTTGAGGCAGCTTCCTCCTGCATCTTGCTGCATTTAACTTCAAGGTAAGACTGGGTGCAAAAAGTTGTACAGTGTTCTGTTCTCCAACAATTTCAATGGGTAGAACAATTATTGACAAATCTTTAAAAAAAAACACAAATAGATTGCACTTCCAAATATTATAGAGAATTAGAAGAAAGCATGTCCAAAAGTGTAAGAATAATCTTTTACAAAGGCCAGAATTGTAGATTTTTGTGCAAGTCCCCATTATGGAGCAATCTATTTCCAAAAGAGCCAATTTAGTTTTCAGACAATTTTGAATTTCATTCAAAATTCATTTGCTGCAGCCCCTGTTTTATAATAAAATTTCTCCTCCTCCCTCTGGAATTATGAACATTTTGAGCAGAAATCAAAAGAAAAATTAAAGTCAAATCATAAGGAAAGAAACTCTGAAAGGAAGTAAATTATTCAGTATTCTGGTTGATACAGCAAGCAATTAGGAAGGAAAATAGTAAATTGGTCTTTAGAGCAAGGGTTTAGAAGTACGCAGATAAGTAAGTCATGCTGTAAGTATGCAGGGGTTTGGTGAGACCACACCAGGAGTACAATGTGTACTTCAGCTCTCCTTGAATATATCTGCCCTAAAGGGTGTATAACAAACATTCACTGGACTGATTCGTGCGAAAATTCATGGCTGTCCAGTGAGAGAAGATGAAGCAGAGTGGGCCTACATTCTCTGGAGTTCAAAAAAATAAGAAGCAAATTCACTAAAATGTGTAAAATTCTTAGACAGCTTTGTTAAGCGATGCTGAGAGCTTGCTTTCCCTGCATGAGGATTTGGGAACAGAGGATCATATCCTCATTTTAAGCAGCCAGGTTTTAGGACTGAGATGAGGAGAAATTCCTTCACTCGGAGGATTGTGAATTTTTGGAATTCTTGACTGGAAAAGATATGGCTTTTCATTCTTTCAATATTCACAATGCTGAGGTCAGTAATTCATCGTGGACTCAGGGGATAGGGTAGGAAAGTGGAAATGGTGTGAAAGGTCAGCCATGAGGCGTAGGGCCAGTGTACCAAATATCCTACTTCTGTTTCTTTTCTTGTGATCTTGCATTCTCATTATTATTTACACTGAGAGTTATAACTAAAGGAAGAGATTGGTTCATCCAAAATGATATGTTTATGTGTCCTTGGGATATACTACACTTGTACCAAAAGAAGAAAGTCCACGACAAGAGATAAGTGTTCAGTCGTGGAGTCTTTATGATAATCCTGAGCTCATATGCCCCCACAGGAGAATGGGAATTCAGTTTTAAAAATTTGGAATAACTATCCAGTTATCAGTGATCATTAAGTTGTTGGATTGTGATGGGATCCCAAAACTGTGTGCCCTTGTCTTTTGTATTCAGAAAGCTTCAATTTCACATTGGATGCTTCAATCATAGGTCCCCCCCCCCACCCAAAACAGTCTATAGAAAGTCCCTTGTTTCTGTTTCTTTGTTACAGGGAAAAGAAAATGCCCATTACCATCTATTTAGGCCTGGAAAGAGTGGAAGTGGAGAGTATGTTTCTATTAGTAAGAGAGTCTAGGGTCCGAGGGCACAGCCTCAAAATAAAGGGATGTCCATTTGAAACAGAGATGAGGAATTTCTTCAGCCAGAGGGTGGTGAATCTGTGGAATTCATTGCCATGGAGGGCTATGGAGGCCAAGTCATTGAGTGCATTTAAGGTAGAGATTGTCAGGTTCTTGATTGGTAAGGAGGAGAAGATGGGAGAACGGGGTTGAAAAAAAATCAGCCATGATTGAATGGTGGAGCAGAACCGATGAGCCAAATGGCTTAATTCTGCTCCAATGTCTTCCGGTCTTAAGGTAAATGGAGATGAATGGACCCAGTTCACTTCACACCTCCTGGCAAGCTACTTAAAGCATAAGCTGCAAATATTTCAGTTGGCATAGACTGGTTAAGCAGTTGTGGGGTTTTATTTGTCACAAAGATCTTTAACAAGGTGCTCTACAGATTGTTCCCAGGGACCCGCACCCAATCACCACCTTTCCCTGGCATCTGAGCACTTACCCTCGGCTGCCTCTTCAAAGAACTCTACACAATAAGGGCTGATGTCTTTTGGATGAGATGCTCAGAATCAGCATCAGGTTATTGTCACTGACATATGTCGTGAAATTTGCTGTTTTGAGGCAGCAGTACAATGCAAGACATAAAAATTACTATAAGTTACAAAAATAAATAAGTAGTGCAAAAGAGGAATAATGAAGTGGTATTCATGGGTTCATGGACCATTCAGAAATCTGATGGCAGAGGGGAAGAAGCTGCTACTGAAACATTGAGTGTGGGTCTTCAGGCTCCTGTACCTCCTCCCTGATGGTAGTAATGTGAAGAGGGCATGTCCTGGATGATGAGAGTCCTTAATGATGGATGCTGCCTTTTTGAGGCATCGCCTCTTGAGGGTGTCTTCAATGGTGGGGAGGGTTGTGCCCATGATGAAGCTGGCTGAAAATTGATCGTGGACTTCAGGAAGGGAAAGTCTTCATTGAAAGGTCAGCGGTGGAAAGGGTGAGAAGCTTCAAGTTCCTGGCCATCAACATCTCAGAGGATCGAGCCTGGACCCAACACATTGATGCAATCATGAAGAAGGCATGCCAGCAGCTCTACTTCATTAGGAGTTTGAAGAGATTTGGTATGTCACCAAAGACATTTGCAAATTTCTACAGATGTACGGTGGAGAGCATTCTGACTGGTTGCATCACAGCCTGGTATGGAGGCTCCAATGTGCAGGATCGAAAGAGGCTGTAGAGGGTTGTAGATTCAGCCAGCTCCATCAGCTTGTTCTCTGTGGAATCTTGCTCTATGCAGTATGAATATTTTCATTATTTAAATGGATTTTAAAGTAACTTCAGAAACATAAAATGAGTATAATTGCAGGCAAGGCCTGACTAGCCAAGTTTCTGCCAATAAGACTAACAAATGCTGCTAAACTTAATTAATAGTGCTTCTGAACCAAAATCATAAAAATGTTAATTTCTAATAGGTGAATTGCTTCCTCCCCCCAATTCCAACTCAAATCCAAAACTGAAAACAATTCAAAACTCATTCAGCAGATCACTTTGCACTAATTTGTTCCTGAAAATTATATTTTCGCTTGCAATCCACGATAATGATTCTGCTGGTATCATGAACATGCAAAATGTATTAAATTCTGTCATATGTCACATAAAAAGGAACAAATCATTGCACTAAATCAATGTCAATTTGCTGAACATTGAATAGATAAATAACCAGCAGGGACTGGATATCTATTGTGGAGGAGTTAATAAACATTACAACAGTCATGCAAATCTCCCCATCTGTTGTCGCATTACTGTGATCATAATGTTGGGATGACTTTCCAGTTCCATAATGCTGTGCCATCATTCATGTTCAAAGGTTAAGAACAGAGCAGCAAAGGAGTAACCTCAATTCCTTGTACTCTATCACAAACATGGTCCTTGGACCTCACAGCTCAAAAGGACCCTCTTATTACAAAGCTGTAAATGTTTATTTCCCTGTAAAATTTATTCTTATGGCTGCTCTGTGATGCCAGCTATTTAAAGTACAGTCTTTTGCTATGATCCAAACCTATTAGGAATTGGAACTGCCCCAATCTCATTTTACAGTGGGCCTTACATCTAGCAAGACAGCTTTAATACAAGTTCCCCTTGATGTTCTTTGAATGGTTAATGCTTCAGCAATCACTCTCTTTTACGAAAGGCACACAAGTTAAATAGCCACTTTTCTACGGATGCTGTATTCAGCTTTGTACTTATGCAGGATCCAACCAGAATCTATGCACGTTCTCTCCAGACACACAACCAATTACACAAAGTTTAAATGCTAAATGAGCACAGATATTAATGACATTTCAGCATTTATTTGAGTGCACAATATACCAATTATAAATAAATATTTTTATTTAATTAACAGCTTTCATGATCTCAGATGTTTCAAAATGAAAGAGTATTTCTGAAATGCAGCCACTCTTGAACTGTGGGGTACAGAGCAGATCACCAAACAGCAAAGTAATAATAACCAGATTGTCTGTTTTAATGGATGGTTATTAGCTAGGCAGATGGAAGGAAACTGGCTGCCCCTCCAGAGTTTAGTAAAACTTCAATGATCCACTACCCAATTATCCCGATGGTTTGGCATCTGGTACACCAGGTGCTGATGCTCATACTCCCTTGAAAGTACCAGCACCCCAGTTCCCGCTCTCCCTTTCACATGCTGGTTCCCAGCCACCACAGTCAGCTTAAACTCATCAGGGCCCTAGTTTCTGCTCTCCCTTCAAATTCACTGAAGTCCCAGTTCCCACAATCCCTCAAAGCTCACATTCTGTTTCCCACACTCTCATAGACATAAAAAACAGAAAATCCCAGTAATATTCAACAGACCAAGCTGCAATTGAACGTTTCAAGTTGATGACCAGAGATTAACCCAAACTCTCCACAGATGGTGCCTGACCTGCTGAGTACTTCCAACATTTTCTTTTACATCCAATATTCAGCATCTGCTGTATTTTGCTTTTCAATAACATTGGTTATTATGTGAAATATAAGTGGAAAAATGTTGGGGGTTGGGGGGGTCATCCACCTTGATAGTAGGAAATAGAGGGAGTATTTCTTTAAATGGTAAGTGATTGAAGTGTGTTGGTGTTCCAAGAGACATGAGTGTCCTTGAACAATCTTCACTGCAAGGTAACATGCAGGTACAACAAGCTATGAGGAAGGCAAACAACATGTTGGTCTTTATTACAAGAGGATCTGAGTACAAGCATTCATAGTCACTGTGAGAATGCAGAATACACTACTCAAGAAAGAGACCGATGGACTTTTAGACCCAGAGGGAATTGAAGGAGACAGAGTTACTGCAGACAGAGAGTACCTGACACAGAGGTGAAAGATCACCCCTGATCATATTGAATTTGGGGACCTGAAGGGCAACTTTTACACACAGAGGGTGGTGAGTATATGGAATGAGCTGCCAGAGGAAGTGGTATAAACAGGTACAGTTATGATATTTAAAAGGCACTTGGGCAGTTGTATTGATTGGAAAGGTTTAGAGGGATATGGGACAAATGCAGGCAAATGGGACTCAATCAGTTTGGCAACTTGATTGGCACAGATGAGTTGGGATGAAGGGCCTGTTTCCAAGATGTAAAGCTCTATGACTCTTTAAATAGCAGGTCAGGTACAAGTGCTGAATGGCCTACTCCTTCTCCTATTTCTTAGGTACTTACAAGTATTGTAAGGTAGTACATTGGCAGTATAGTTTGTGGAGCTGCTTCCATACAGCTCCAATGACCCAGGTTCAATACTGACCTCCGGTCCTTCCTGTGTAGAGTTTGCAGGTTCTCCCTATGACTGCATGGGTTTACCTGGGTGGTCTGGTTTCCTCCCACATCCCAAAGGCATGCAGGCTAATAGGTCAATTGGCCACTGCAAATAACGCCTGATGTGTAGGTGGGTGGTCACATCTAGAAGGAGTTGAGGGGAACATGAGGAGAATAGAATGGGAACAGTGAATGGGTGCCTGATGGTCAGTGTGGATTTGGTGGGCTGAGGGCATCTTTCTGTTCTGTGTGACTCTACGACTCTTATCTTCATGTGCTCCAATTAATATGTGCACGTTAGAACTAATTACAGCTTTTTTTTTAGTGTTCCCAGAAAGAGCCCAAATTTGGAGAAAATTTCCATGAATGATTTCCCACTGCACATGGAAAAAGAAAGTGAAATGATGTCTCAGACAACTCCTCATATTTTCCTCAGAGCTTTTAAAGGCACTGTATGGATGGAAGTTCTCATTCACTTGTAGTTAGACCTTACAAGCTGAAGAGTCTCAGCTAAATGTGTAATTTCCCACGTGTGAATAACACTGGAGTGTCAGCCTAGATTTTGAGTTTAAGTTCCCAATCAGAAAAAAACTGAATCAATAAGAAAGATGACCATCCGTGGTTAAAAAAAAGGTCAAGGAAAACACTGAATCAAAAACTAGAGCATACGAAGTGGCAAAGACTAGAGGTCTGCCAGAGAACTGGAATTTTTTTCTGGAAGCAACAGTGCAGGGCTAAAATGCTAACAAGGAAGGAGAAAATTGATAACGAGAGTAAGCTGGTAAGTAGTATCAAATAGACAAGTCGGAATAAATGGGTCTTTTTAAGGTTGGGAGGATACAACTAGTGGAGTGACCAGAGGATCAGTTCTTGACCCTCAATTACTTACTATCTATATTAATGACCTGAAGAGTGTAAGGGATCCATGTTTGCCAATGACATCAAAATGGGTGGGAGGGCACAATTTAATGAAGATCTTTAGGCTCTGCAGTAGGATAGAGTTAGATTGGTGAGTAGGTTAAAGCTTGGCAAATGGAATTTAATGTAGAAAAGTGTAAGATCTAAAAGGAGACTATAATCTAAACAGAGAGAGATAAATGCGTGAAATGCAGAGGGATCTAGGTGTTCCTGTGCATGAAATATAAAACATTAGCATGCAAATGCAGGAATATATTAAGGTGGCATATTGGCATTTATTGCCAGGGTATTGAAGTTTAAAGATAGAGAAATATAGTTATAATGGTACAGGGTGCTGATGAAGGCACACCCCGAGTATGGTGCATAATCTTGGTCCCCTCATTTAAGAAAGATTTTATTAGCATTAGAGGCAATCCAGAGGAGACTCACTGGCTAATTCCTGGAATGAGAGGTTTCTCTTATCACAAACAGCTAACAATTTAGACCTGTAGTCTTTGAAGTTTAGAAGAATGTGGGGTGATTGTACTGAAACCTGTGAGATCCTAAGAGAACGTGATGTTGAGGTGTTTACACCTATGGAAGAATCTGAAATGAAGAGAACAATTACAAGGTAAGGGAGCAGTCACTTAAAACTGAGGGTGGTAAGTGTCTGGAATTCTATACCCCAGAAGGTTGTAGGGGTGAGAACACTGGAGCTGCTTAAAGAGGAGGCAGATACATTTCTGAAAGATTGAGGAATGAAGTGCAATGTGGAACAGTTAAGGCTTGGTACAAATTAGTCACGATAATATTGAAAGACAGGGCAGACTTGAGGAGCCAAGTAGCCTACAACTGCTCAGACTTCCTTGTGTCCTTGTGAAGATAGATGCAAAGTAATTGTTTATTTCCTCTGCCATTTCATTATTACTTACTAGAACTTCATCTGTCTCCCTCTGTAACCAGCTAGTATCAGCTTTCTCGTCTTTTCCTTTTTACGTACATATAAAAGCTCTTACATCCTGTTTTTTTATATATTTTTTGCCAGCCTATTCTCATTTCTGTCCTCCCTTTCCTGAACAATTTCTTGGTCCTCTTTTGCTGAGTTTTAATATGATCCTAATTTTCATGCCTTCTGCTATTTCTGGCAACTTTGTAACCTCTTCTTTTGATCTCACATTATCTTTAACCTTTCTGGCTAGTCACAGATGAATCACTTTTGTGCCTTAATGTTTTTTTAATGTGGGCATTATTTCATTAAACGGTCACCATTGCCTATCCATGCTCATACCTTTCAATGTGTTTTTCTAATCACCCACAGCCAACTCTCCTCTCAAACCCCACTTGTTTCCTTTGTTTAAATTTAAGATCCCAGTTTCATATTGAACAACATCACTTTCAAACACAATATTGTGATCACTCTTCCCCAAAGGCTTCTTGATAACAAGATTATCAAATCAACTCCTCATTGCACAGAGACCCAGAATAATCTTTTCCTTACCTGGTTCCCTTCAGTTCATCTTCCACCTTATTTCAGTACATATGATTGTCCAATCTATATGTAGGTTAGAGTTTCCAGTAATTAATGTACTATACACACCTCCAATTTATGAATTTATACCATGCCCAATTTTACAATGATTATCTGGTTGCCCATAAATAATTCCTAACTATGTTTTCTCTCAGTTGCTAGTCCTTAGGCTACCCATCTTGATTCTAATTCTACATCATGACCTGTCAGGCCAGTATCATTTCTCATCAGCGCACTAATCTCATCCCTTAATAATAAGGGTATATCACTCCCTTTCCTTTTCTCCCCTCTCCTTCCCAAACACAGAACACCCAGGAGTATTTAGTTCCTAACTTTGGGCATGCTGCAGCCACCCTGACAGTATCCAGAAGGTGAGATTGACTCAGAGGTTCCTGCACGATCTGGCAGCTCCTCTTCTGTTCATTTATCACCTGTGTCCTCTCCAACCTGCTCCCACTTCAGCTACAGTGTGACCACCTCCCTGAGCATGTTACCCACATCGCCCTCACTCTCAGGGGTGCACCATATGACTCCAGTCACTGGTCCAGCTCCAAAACAAGTGATACTTACCACACGTGACCACCTGGGACACTGGAAATATTCAGCACCTCCTACACGGTACAGGAGATGCTTTCCACCTGACTGAGCTGCCCTGCCAAAGTTCATCCTCACTAACAACTTATAAACCATAAAAGTAGCAGAAAATTCAACACACGCCCACCTGACTTGCACTGACAACATTCTATCCAATCAAAAGCCAGTACTGAGGTGCTCCCACACATCCTACTCGCCGTCACCAATGCCTCACCATAGCAGAAGTAAGGAAGACTTATCACATATGTCTAGAACCTCAAGTCAGACCACTGCTGGAAGACTGTGCACAGTTTTGCTCTCTTTACCTACAAAAGCATGTACCTGCCACAGAGTGAGTGCAGCAAGGATTCACCAGACTGGTTCCAGGGATGACGGATTTGCCACATAAGGAGGGGTCAGGTAGATGGAGACTGTATTTTCTAAAGCCTTAAGAGAATAAGGATGTCACACAAGAAATTTACACTGTTGTTAAAAAGGTGTTGGCAGACTGGATGTGGGGCGGATGTTTCCCCTGACTGAGGAGTCGAAGACCAGTGGACACAGTCTGCGAATAAGGACTGAGATGAGGAGAAATATCTTCACTCAGAAGGAGATGGACCTTTAGGATTCTTTATCCAGGAGGGCTGAGAAGACTCAATTATCCGGGTTATTCAAAACAGAGATTAGTCGATTTCTGGATATTAAAGGAATCAAGGAATATGGAGATAGTGCAGGGTATTGAGGTAAAAGATCAGCCACGATCTCGAGTGGCCTCAAAGTGCTACATGGCCTGCTCCTTCCTCTATTTCGTATGTTCTCATACTGACCCACCAATACCAGCAAATCCCAACACTTAAGCACTGAAGGAGAAATTATTTTCGGTAAAACCTCACTAGTAATCCATCCAGCCTCACTAGGAATCCATTCACACTAGTTCTTAATAGAACATAGAACAGTACAGCACAAAACAGGCCCTTCAGCCCACAATGTTGTGCCAAAATAGCTATTCCCTCCCACACACAGAATGCCCATATCCCATTCTTTTCCCCACCTTCTACTTAATTTGAGAGCACATGCAAAATTTCTTTTGAGTCATTAGTTTTACTAAATGGAATAACCAATCATGTTAATTCCTGCTACAATCTTAACTACAGTCTGCTTGGACCTGACTGCAGATTTACTCTGGAAAAAAGGCAATGGCTCATTCATCAGGCTCTACAGCAGCTGTGCAAACTGACAGTAAATTTGGTTTGCAGTGTTGTTTGAGCCAAGCTATTGATTGCAAAATCTTCTGTAATAATGCAGTTTATAGATAACATTTCATGCAGAGTAAACACTGGGGCCAAATCTGTAATCTTAGATCTCAGAAAATCTAATCACTCATGAGGCCACTGAGTAGTAATGGAAAACACTTTGTTACATTGCTTGCAGTTTTTTACAACAGATTGTTAGTGTCAGAAAAGTCGACATGTGATGCCTGACAATATCTGTTGCACTAAGCAACTACATTGTGGAGCATCGGACACTGCTCATCACCACCAAGTAAAAAGGAGATGTATTTGTATATTGACTCCAAGTTTTCAGATGAAGACGAGTGAGAATGAGCACACTTGAAAGAGAGGAAAGATTTACAATCATAAAGTGGTTTTACTAATGCAGTGAAGTAAGGACTGAGCAATCTTCCACACCCACACCAGTGAGTGAAAGGGTGGGTAACTTACTCTGGCATTATCAGCTGAGAGAAAACTGTTGGTCACTGCACCAAGGAGGCCTTCTCTTCTCTTCTTTAGATTATGTCAAGGGAACATCTGCGTCATTCTGAGTGGATAGTAAAGATTACAGTGTAATTTCTCACCCAAATTACTCAACACTCCCTCAGGGCAAGGCTGATTCATCAATTTGTGTGTTTCTAGAATGGGGTTGAAGCCGCTGAGTGTCTGATGCAGAGAAAGTGTGATACTGATGACTGTTTCAGTGGTCTGATACTGATGACTGTTTCAGTGGTCCCAAATCTCTTTTGTACGTTTGAAGTCCAGTCACTTTTAAAAGTATGAAACAATAGCAGCTGGTAGTGCTTTGGTGCTTGATAGAAAACTGCTGTCCTTGATACTGAGGAGAGTTCCTGCTGTTCCTTACAGAGTGCCAAATGATTTTTATATCTGTTCAAACTATCTGAGCAAGACTGAATACCTGATCCAAGAATCAAGCAGCATTGCCTCCGAGCTGCACAAAATTACCAGGTTGGTTATGTGCTCAGGTGGTCTAATAGTCTTCCCTCTCTGAGCCAAGATTGCACACACACACACGCGCACACACACACACACACACACACACACACACACACCCCTACACACGCATACGCACACACATACACACACACACACACAAAAACACATACATGCACATGCACACACACATACACACACACACACATACACACACACACACACACAAAGACACACCAACACATACATATGTGCACACATACACACAGACACACAGATCCACACACAGACACAAAAACACACACGCACATACTCGCACACATTAACACACACATATGCATGCACAAACACATGCACACATACTCACAGACACACATAGGCACACACACACACACACACACACACACACAAAGTTATCAAGGAATTGAAAAATCAGTCACAGGGAAGTGCTGCCACTGATACAAATTTCAGGAGCTGCTTGATGTCACAGGCAACCCTTAGTCAAGAGCCATGGATTTCAACCATTTCTGAATAAAGTGAGATTAAAGCATTGGTGTGAAACCTGTGTGCTGCATGTTTAACCACATTGTCAAATTTTCTGCATAATCCGAGTTCGAGGAGAGGTGCCAGAGATGGCTGGATAAACACAGAACGACAATTATTGAAGTGGAACAATCAATCAAACTGCATGCCTCTGATGCTGAAAAGGATGATTAGGATCCAATCATTATTGCAAAGTCCAATGAATAAATAAGAGAATATATGTATAATGTTGATACTTGCTGTGAAAAAATTATAAACAGGTGCTGGTTGCTTTCCCAAACCAAGCTGAGAGTAGAGTGATTTGGATACAAATTCATGAATAATTCATTCTTTCCATTTATATTGTAAATGCCGACAAATAATAAATCTGCTTCAAAGCGCCAGTGTTTATTGTGCTGCTAGCATCAAATCCCTCCTGTGCTCAGCCTAGAGGTCCTAGAAAACGAGTCCAAGCCAATGGAACATTTGGTTGCTTACATCAGGTGAACAGTGAAACCAGAAGTAGCTTTGATCCAGTTTTCTTTTTATAGCAGGGAATGTCATAGTGATCGCAGCACAGAAACAAGTCCTGCCTCCTAACTGCTCCATGACAGTGTTTATGCTTCATACAAACTTCCTCCCACCCTAATTCATCTGATCTCAAAGGATCCCCTTCTCCCAATTAGACAGCTTGCTTTCCCTTGAATATTTCTTTACCAATTGCCTCACCTTGTCTATGATCCATATTCATAATCCTTTGGATAAAATGTTTCACCTGAACTCCTATTAAGTTTATGAGTAACTGACTTACACTTTGACCAACAAACAATCTACTGGAAGAACTCAGCGGGCTGAGCAGCATCTGTGGGAGGAAAGGAATTGCCGACATTTCCGGTCGAAACCCTGCGTAGGTCTTGTGTCTCCATTACACCTTGACCCTTTGTTTTGAACCAGGCCGCAAATGGCCCTCTTACTATTCCAAAATATTGTTTATTCTCACAAGAAGGAAGAAGATAAGAACACAAATATCCATGGACAAAGGAATGAGTGAAAGTTGTGCAAAGAGCCACCAATGTTTACAGTGGTTGAGACTAATTGTCTTCAAAGATTTATTATGTTTTGCATTATTTGAAAGTCAAATCAAATGCAAGTTTACCAAAGAAAAATGTTGAGCAGACACATTTCCTACAAAATCTTTTCTGTATTTTTCTACCAGTCTGCTCTTCTGAAAGCACTCACCTCAAGTGTCTGAGTGCTTCATCTAAATGGGGGTTAGTTGTATGAATTGTTTGATTTATTGACTGTTGGAAAATGGACATCTCAGGCAAGGACATTCTAAGCAGCCCTGAGAGCATAAAGAGACAACCACAACATGGAGATACTCAGAGGCCGGTGATGAAATTCCTCGACAGTGCTGAGTAGTTCTGAAACAAAGTCCTCGGCAGTCCACTTTCAAAGAGTCTCCATGATGCACGGGTGTTGTGTAAAATATGGCACACAACTTGTAGAATGAAAGAAAAGCAGAAATTTCCGGAAGCTTTTCGTTTGAAGTCAAAATCAAAATCAAATTTGAGTTTATTGTCATCTGCACAAGTACATAAATGCACAGGTGCAATGAAAAACTTACTTGCAGCAGCATCAAAGGCACATGGCATCAGATACACAACATTCAGAAGAAAAACATAAATTATATAAAATTATACAGGAAAGAGCACAATTAGAATAGTCCATTGTAGTGCAAGGTGGTCAAAGTGGTCACAGTGTTGCTATATTGAGGTCATGATTAGGGCTGTGCAGGTTGATTCAAGAACCAAATAGTTGAAGGGAAGTAGCTGTTCTTGAACCTGGTGGTGTGGGACTTCAGGCTTCTGTACCTCCTGCCCGACGGTAGCTGCGAGAAGATGCCATGGCCCAGGGCGGTGGAGATCTTTGATGATAGATGTTGCCTTCTTGAGGCAGCGCCTCATGTAGATACTTCTGACGGTGGGAGGGATGTGCTATGATGTATTGGTCTGAGTCCACTACTCTCTGCAGCTTCCAACGTTCCTGTGTTAAGAGTACATTTTATTTTGTAACTACTACATACCAAGGCACAGTACTAAAACAGACTAGCATCCAAGATGTTCTGGAGGTAACAATGTGATTGGTTTTCTCTGGAACCTGAAGATGAAAGATAACCAACTGTTTGAATAGAATTCACACAAAATGTGACGAAAATTGTTTTTTTTTAATCGTGGAGTCACCGGGTGCAGATGAGGCTGATGATCCCAGACATGAGGTCTTCAATGCATCCTACCTCTCTGTTCAATCTCCCTTGTCCTTATAAAGTACTTATGCAATCCCCATTTACAAGTTACCATTAAATCCACCTCCTCGGCTCTGGATCAAAGAAAACAATGCATCAAAAAAACTCATCTTCCCTGGGAATTTTTTGTAAATTATCCTGAATTCTATGACTGCCCACCAGTTGGCCCGATGGAAGTTTTCAGTAGTTTCTACTTTTTTTGTGGCAGATGCTCAGCTTCATATGTTTTCTCTCTCTCTGTGGAATGATTATTAGGCAAAATACTGGAAATATGAAATAAAAACAGAAAATGCTGGAAACACTCAGTGGGTCGGGCAGCACCTGTGGTGAAAGTAAGAGACAAGAGTCTTCGAGCAGAAACATTATCTTTATCCCCCTGTCTATGGGTACTGCATGACCTGCTGTGAATGTCCAACATCATATTCTCATTATGATGTGGCCGTATTAGCCTCAGTAAAGAGCTTTCGACTTTTTGGCTTAAGAATAACAGGTTGACTTCATATTTCTTGAGACACTGTGCATCTTATCTCAGGGAAGAAGGCTGGCAACACCTGGCTGCTGTGGGCATCTGGTAGTCAGCTGATACTCGAAGCATTACACAGCATGCTCACTGCTGGTTGTGCTCTGAATGTAAAAAAACAAACTGGAAAGGATTTTTCTTTAATGTTGGACAGTTTGTTTACTATCGAGCTGCTTCATTTGCAACTCTCAAATGACTTCAATGGAAAGGTAAGAAGTTTTATTTCAATAGCATTTTTTGCATTTTCAGCATTTTCTGATGCATTTCACAGCTAATGAAGCACATGGGAATCACTATATAATGCAGGAAAGGCCCAGCACCAATCAGCACATCATGATGACTGCAGATTCTGTTCTACAATGATCAGGATTATAGAATAAACATTGGATGGAATATCAGGGGAGAGCTCCCCTGGTCTGCTCCAAAGTAGCATCCAAAGGGCTCATGGGGACTCAATTTAAATTCTCATTCAAAAGATGATACTTCTGATAATGCTATGAAACATCTTAATGAAGTTCATTAAACCTGGAATGATTTGTTCCTTACAGAAGTGCACTTAAATGCAATGACAGGGAAGTTAAGTTATCAGCTGGGGCAAGATCTCAAGTTACACTCTTCCTTGAGGTAAGATGCACAGTGTCTCAAGAAATAAGATACCATTATTAGTCACATGCACATCAAAACACACAGTGAAATACATCTTTTTGCATAGTGTTCTGGGGGCAGCCTGCAAGTGTGGCCACGCTTCCAGTATCAACATAGCATACCCACAACTTCCTAACCTGTACGCCTTTGAAATGTGGGAGGAAACCGGAGTACCCAGAGGAAACCCACACAGACACGGGGCGAATGTACAAACTCCTTACAGACAGTGGCCGGATTTGAACCGGATTCGCTGGCACTGTAAAGCTTCACGCTAACCGCTACATAATATTAAGTCAACCTGCTACTTTTAAGCCAAAAAGTCGAAAGCTCTTTACTGAGGCTAACACAACCACATTGTAATGAGAATATCATTAAGATCAGTGTCATCATTTTTCTGATTGTTCCCATGTTTTGACCTTGCATGGTCATGGTGTTTATCATGACCATGCAAGGCACAAAGATCCCAGATTGGATTTCAATTGTTCTTGTTAGTGTAGCTGCCTTTAAACTGATTACTTCTTCTTGCCCTTTCTTTATGTTTCTATCTCCTTAGTTATTTTGAAGGATTCATTTCTCTCTTTCAATTTTAAGCCCCAAATCCATCGATCTTTTCCTTCTTCCCACAGACCTGTTGTGAACCTCCAGTATTTTCCACCTTCATTTCTGAATTCTTTATTAATGCTCAACATGTCCTGGGAAAGGATTATTAAACTGAATGCTTTCTAGTCCAAATGTTGGAATTTATCACATAATGTCAAATGATATTCTTCTGCTGAAAAGCTCATAGAGACCAAATGACAGAAGGTGATGTAATTAGTTTGATGCATAAGTGATAAAGTAAATGAAGCACCCCTTTAATGAGAAACTGATAAATTCAGGGGCAGAAATGATTTTTCCTGCAATGAATTCTTCGAACAAATTAGAGGGTGAATCATAGTGATTGCAGTCCACCTTTTGGGGAAGGGTCATCGACCTGAAAATTAACTCTGCTTCTCTTTCCACAGATGCTGTCTGATCTGCTGAGTGTTTCCGGCATTTTTGCTCTTTATTCTGCTCCCTACAGTATTCCTTCTGTCGCACTTCTCATGGCTCTGCAAAGTCAAAGTCAAGTTTATTGTCTATGCACAAGTGCAATGAAACACTTATTTGCAGCAGCATCACAGGCACACACCATTACATAAGCAGCATTCACAAGAAAAACATAAATTAAACATAAATTTTACACAATTTTTACAAGAAAGAACACAATTAGAACAAAAAATAAAAGAAGTCCATTTTAGTGAATAGTGATCAACGTGGTCATAGTGTTGCTGAACTGTAGTGATATAGGTTGTGCTGGTTTGTTCAAGAACCGAATGGTTGAAGGGAAGTAGCTGTTCTTGAACCAGGTGGTGTGGGGACTTTAGGCTTCTGTACCTCCTGCCCGATGGTAGCTGTGAGAAGGTGGCAGATCCAATAGTCCTGGAGGCCTCGCTAATGCAGCCATCCCATGGGACAGAGCAGTCAGTGAGAAGCAACTAGGCCTCTGAGGCCCATCCCCAGACCACCCGAGTGGCCTTTGTGCTGCCTCTAAATGATCAGAAATATTTACAAAGCTGTCAGAAGGGAGTTAAATAATTTTTAAAATATAAGTAGTAGTTCTTTAAAAACATGTTTAAGTGACATAACTTAATATAAATAATTAAGAATAAATAGAATAAGAATCACTTCACTATACTTGTCATTTCAGTACGGGCACACTAAACACTGAGAGATAAACCAGTCTGGTTTCACGTTGGTGAGTAATCAGTTCTATCAGATTCCCATTCTGGCAGCCACGTTGAACATTGTCTGAAGCACAAAACATCATTGTAACATGGCAGGGTAGTGGAGGATATCTTGCAGCAGACACTGAGCTTCAGACTCTGGAACACAGGTTTACCTGAACCAGTGAGGACAGGATTGAATTTTGACTGAGAGGACCGTTGAAAATTCCCTCATCATCCCCATCCCTTGGGCAGAACTGGCACTGGCTCACCCACAACACAGACCAGCAAGAAAAGGAAGCAAAGAGTGTTTTCCTCATGTTATAGAATTTGGAGTCCAGAGGTATTACTGGAAATAGTTCAGACAGCTTTGTCAAGCTGCCGACACAGATAGAAGGTACTTTTATAAAGTCATAATGTCACACAACATAGAAATATACCCTTCAGCCCACAGTTTCACACCAATCATCAGTTACTCATCCATACAAATCCCATTTTCCAGTATTTGGCCTGTAGCCTTTGCCTTGCCTGGATTCTTCTTAAACACCGTGAGTGTCCCCACTATTCCCTCTAGTGGTGTGATCGAGATTCCAACCACCACCTGGGTGAAAAAACGTGAATCTCCCACCCTTACCTTAAACATATGCCCTCTGGTTTTCGACAACTCTCCAAAAGAAAAGTTTCCTAATGTGTACCCAATTTATTCCACTCATAATTGTGTATACCTCAGCTAAAAGAAGCCCAGCCAAGGGAGATAAGACATGTCAATATAACTAATGTATTGACTACATTTAGTAACACAACTTCTTGAACTACTTGAAGTAGCACAACTCACAACTTTTAAGTTGGGAGCTTCAAGTTCCTGGGAGTGAACATCACCAACAGCTTGTCCTGGTCAAATCACGTAGATGCCATGGCCAAGAAAGCTCACCAGCGCCTCTACTTCCTCAGGAGGCTAAAGAAATTCGGTTTGTCCCCTTTGACACCAGCAACTTTTATCGATGCACCATAGAAAGCATCCTACCTGGATACATCACGGCTTGGTACGGCAACTGCTCTGCCCAGGACCTCAAGAAACTGCAGAGATTGGTGCACACAGCCCAGCGCATCACGGACACGATCCTCCCCTCCTTGGACTCTGTCTTTACCTCTCGCTGTCTTGGTGAAGTAGCCAGCATAATCAAAGACCCCATCCACCCAGGTCATTCTCTCTTCTCTCCTCTTCCATCAGGTAGGAGATACAGGAGCCTGAGGGCACATACCACCAGGCTCAAGGACAGCTTCTACCCCACTGTGATAAGACAATGAATGGTTCCCTTTTATGATGAGATGGACTATGACCTCACGATCTACCTTGTTATGTCCTTGCACCTTATTGCACAGCACTTTCTCTGTAGCTGTGACACTTTACTCTGTACTGTTATTGTTTTTACCTGTACTACATCTATGCACTCTGTACTAACTCAATGTAACTGCACTGTGTAATGAATTGACCTGTACGATCGGTATGCAAAACAAGTTTTTCACTGTATCTCAGTACAAGTGACAATAATAAACCAATACCAATACCAATGCAACTGGTAGAAAAAGTTTATTGCAAAAAGATCAGACAACTGGACAGCATTCCAGAACCTGACATTCCCAATGCAGGTATTAAATCATACAGCATATCTGAGTCACCTTCATGTTGTTCCTCAGTTCCACTAAGTGGATTAGGACTCTGCTTCCTAAATGTGACATTTCCAACAGCTTTTCTCAGGAGTAGCCATTCAGAAAAAGAACCTGGTTAACCCTGATAGTTTCCATGAACAAAACACAAGCGAGAGTCTCTATTTTAATGTTGGTGCCACAGATCTGGACATTCTGTATAATTTGCACCCAGTTATATGGAAACTGAGTGAAAAATGGTAAATTTCGGGGAACTTTAACTGTAGGTGGGATGCAGCCCTAATACTTTGTACTAGAGCAGCTGCAATCAAAACTCGCATTTCCTGAAGTAGACATAACATAACCAGCACTGCCCTCTCTGTGCACCAGAACTCCACGCCTTCCCTTCATATTGTACCCAGAATGACCTGACTCTGGCCACAGTAATGTGGCAGTCAAATGAGGCTTGGCCAGGCTGCTTCTCCTGCCACTGCTCTCCCAACTGATCCTCACCTGGTTGACCAGGCCTTGAACCAGCAGTCAATGGAACATACAAAGTTGGGACTTGTTCTGCTGCAATAATTAGTTTACTTAGGGCTGCATTGAGCAGCAGTACATTCACATCAAATAGGAGATAAAGTGAGCAGGAATTAGTTGGCTGAAGAATGGCTGGCAATGAAGAATTCTGGCAACCACACTCCTTGAAGATGCGCACTACTTTAGCCATGCATCAATTACAATCAATTATGCCAGCTAACTCTGCTAACTCATGGCAAATTTTAGGTTTCAGCTTCAGCTAATGTGCAGGAAATGCAGCCTAACCATCTCGGCGACATCCACCAAGCCCCAGTAAATCCGCCGCATTTTGCTACATGTAACCTGAGCAGGCACTTTACTAATTTTTGTCAACGCCAGGCTGGAGTATAATAGGAGCTTCATGTGAAAAAGTAAGATCCTGATCTGGGATATTTTCTGCCCAAGAATTGCTGAAAACAATCTGTGAAAATTTCAGACATTTTTCCCAATCTCAGAAGGAATATAACACATCACCTTGGACGACGCAAATCTATGAACTTCCAGATGAATCTATTCACAGGAAAGTTATTTGATCTCGTCTTATCATTGGGGATTTCCTAACACTGAATACAGTGGCTCAGGAAGGCAGTTCACCACACCTTTTCAAGGCTAATTAGAGATGGGCAATAAAGGTTGGCTTTGCCAATGATACCAACATACCATGGGGAAATAAAGAAGTGTACAAAAGCAAGGCACTATCAGTGCAATGTCAGGAATGTAGCGAGAATAAAATGGATTATGGTGGCATGAAAATGGGTGCTTTATGTCGACCTGAACTCAACGGGCCAAAGAGTCTGTTTCTGTGTGGTATCTCTCTACGACCCCATGACTCTAACGCCATGACCAACTCTATGCATTGTACTTCTTCTGAGATCGGGAAAAGGTCTGAAATCTTCACAGATTATTTACAGCAAATTGTTGTGGAGAAAAGATCGCAGATCATGATCTTGCTCTTTCACATGGAGTTCCAAATGACTCTGAAAATCCAGAGAGTGGGAGAAAGTCTTCAGGTCTTTTCCTTTGAGAATCTGAAGTCTTCTTCTCAATACATAGTCAATCAAAATGCTAACAAATTCAAGCACCTTATGTGTACAGGAGGGAAATAACATGAGCCACATGTTCCTGGTGAGCTGGCTGTCTATTTGGTTTGGACAACTGTCAGCAATGGGAAACCAGAAATCCCTCTACCTCAGCACAATGGGGGAATGCAAGAGAAAAAGAGAGCTCCCAGCTGTGAGTCAGATGAAGTGTTTCTATACATCAAATCACATTTTTTTTAAAATAAACCTCTTGAATTTCATCAGTTAACACAATGCCAAGAAGTTAAACAAAAATCAATACAAGTCTTGTGGGATGGAAGCCTTACTTGCAGTGTATTTTCTTCTCCTCAGTACGGTACATCCTGCAGTACCTCAATGGTGCCTTGACTGGATGAGATCACTTAACTCCCGGGTCAATGATGGAAACTCCCTGCTCTGAATGACTCAGTGCCAATACCTGCCCATACGTTTACCTGTCCAAAACTTGCAATCCTTTTTGTTAAAGTGCCAAGGTGTGCTGGTTGCTGTTTTATTTTCCAAAATGATTCATTAATTTATCCTTACTCTTTGAAATCAGGGTGACACAATGGCACAGCTAGTGGAACCACTGCCTCACTGCACCAGTGACACAGATTCAATCCTGACCTCAGACGTTGAGTGTGTGGAGTTTATACATTCTCCCTGTGACTGTGGGTGATTCCTCTCGATGCTTCTGTTTTCTCCCACATCCTGAAGACCTGCAAGTTGAAGGATTAATTAGCCATTGTAAACTGCTCTTACTGTGTAAGTGAGTGGTAGAATCTGTGGGAAATGATGGGAACTTGGGGAGAATAAAATGGGATTACTGAGAATGGGTGCTTGATGATCAGTACAGATGCAGTGGGCCAAGGGGTCTGTTTCCATGCTGTATGACTACGACGCTATGGCATCATTCAATACAGAGCAATTCTGTAGTTATAGAACCAAGAATGAATTGTCACTTTTAATACTGCATTACAGAGGAAGTATTGTCAAGACCCATTCTTGCCTCCAAATGGATAGAAAGGATCCCATGGCACCAGTTATATAAGAGGATGGAATTCTCCCAAAATTCAGCCAAAATTATTGACAAGCTGACACTCTGATTGCAGTCACGTTGTCATTGACAGAACCATCTGCAAAAATTGGTTGCCATGTTACCCATATTACGGCATTCCCTACATTTGGTTAATCCACCGTGAAGCCGTTTATGATATCCTGCGATACTGGAAGATGCTTTGCAAATATTTATTTGTCCTGACCAAAACATAAAATGTAATGGAAGGCACTCAATAATCTGTTAGCGTCGCCTCATGAATAATCAGGGGAGAGGGTTATTATTTCCTTTAACAAGAAATCATCCATTTTATTTCTTAATTTGTTACTGGACTCCCAGTAAGCAGACGTTAGTCAGTCTGTTTCTGTAATCTGCTTCTACTTAATCAGGACCATTTGTCATGCTGCTATACTTCATTTCTTAGTTGAGTTAATAGGCAAGTCAATGGTTAAGCAACTGAAAGAATTAATAATTAAAAGCTGTGCCAAATACGTTTTATTTCCAGGACTTTTTCTTCATTTCAGTGCTTGTAGTAAGTTAACAGAAAACCTGTTATCTATTATATAAGCATTATGAATAAGCTGAAGATGGAGTGAGATGTATTCCTTGAGAAGGCCCAATTGATTGCTTCTGCTGATTAAGCATTATCTCCCATCCTTAAACCCACTGGAGAAGGTGGGGTTGTGCTGTCTTCCTGACCCCTTGCAATCAATGTGCTGAAGATACCACACGCTGCAGCTGTTGGCAAGGGAGATCCAGGAGTTTCACCCTCAAGTGGCAATTTAGTCAGGATTTGGAGGAGAGCCCGGAAATGACAGTGCCCTCATTTACTTCTGGAAATCTAAACACAGGTCAAATTCTCAGAGATATTTGAATTATACTTCTCTTCAGTTTTCTGTCTCCAACAATTGATAAAACCTTACAATTTTTTATTGACGTAGCTTGACGATGCTTCATTATTTGGCTGAAACTTGAACCTGTCATTCGTTGGCAGTGTCTCCACAACCTATCACCTTTGCTACAGCCTTCAACTGCTGTATCCCCACTCTCTGGGACTCCCTCGCTAAACCATCCAGCTCACCTACCCTTTGTCTCCATTGAAAGCCCTCAGAAAGCCTGTTGTTTCACCCATGCTCCAAACCAACTGCTCAATCCACTGCTGACTGGATGTATCCTTCACTAGCGCTGTTGTCTGAAGTGTAGTTGTATCTCTGACCTTCCCAATTCCACAGTGCTGTGAAATCAAGTTGGGTATTTCTTGATCATACTTCACGTTTCCCAATCCTGTCAAACCCTGAAGTGTGTGTATGCGAGAGAGAGATCCCACTCTCAGTTAGATTCAGAGGATATTATAGTAAAACTAACATATATCTGAAAATAGCACGTGTTTTACGTCTGTATCAGCTACGCTTGAAGCTCAGTAGATCTGTAGGCAATCCAGGCATCTGTCCTAACACTGTCTCAATTCCATTCAGATATTTTCCTAACGCATTCACTCTGGAACCAGGTAGATCCAGAAGGAAGATATACTCTGGTGAACGTTTTGAGTGTTTTCAATTTTTTAATGTCCATTTTTTAATAAATAATAATGTATAAGTATTTGATTAAACACCAATCATTACTGATCTCCAGACAACTGGTCAGATTGCAAATTGTCCACCATAAGGCTCATGCACATTAAATTGATGGATCATATTTAGGTTCCTGGTTCTGCCAACCCTCAGAAACTTTTAATGATAAAGCAAGTGTCATTTCCAATCAAACTGCTACTAACGGCAGAGAGAACACAGGACCAACCAACAGGAGGACCAAATCAGAGGAGCTCAACCCTGGGTCCCTGCCTGTGGGTCTGACACTCATAATTAGCAGGATTCCAAGGCATGTGGCCTGGTGGACCTGATGGACTTAAACTTGGCTTCAGAGGGACCCCAGGCTCCTGGCAGACACTGGAGGGTGTTGAGGTTTCAGCCACATTCTCTGCAGACCTCCTCCCTGTTTCCAAGCACTTCCCCTGATAACGACACATGCTATTTCTTTTAAGTGTCCTGGGGGCTGTTGATAAGCCTAGCAATGGGGGAGCTATTGCAGTGAGTGACAAGCCAGAACAAAAGGAAGGTTGGAGAGGCTTTGGGATGGTGAGTACCCTTCCCATGGTTGATGCTGGTAAAACTAAACTGCAGTTGTTTTCACCTAAGCTGCATTTCCCCTAAAGAGCTACTTGGAAGTGTTTAGTATTCTCTGCCTGAACTCAGATCTGACACAGTGTGATAGGCAATTGAAAAAGCCAGTAAACATCTCAGAGATTAGCTGGAATCTGACAAACCACTGCAACAGCAAACCTACTGACACACATCAAGATCAATGTAATACACCTCTGATTTCCCAGCTTCATACTTAGTTTGATTCTAGCCACTCTCACCTTTCATCTTTGTAGAGTCTCCTGATAGAGAAACAAACTTGCACCAAATGCTGCTCTGAATCTGTCTCAGATTTGTTTGAATTTCTAAAGGTCACATCCCGATAGGAATTTACCGAGTCCAGTTTAAGTTTTCTGCAAACTGCACATTAGAGCCATTTCTTCACCATCGCTGCAGCCTTTCTCCTGAAGTCAATCAGCTCAGACTATATGATGCTGATTGCCTTCTCAAGTAAGAAATCCTGAGCAAACGCTGAACAGGAACATAGAGCAATGCAGGCAGTGGTAAGGAGTGACAGGTGATCTTCGCTTTTCTGAAGAACAACATGTGTGCAATCTGTGGACCCTTCCGTCATGTGGAACACCGTAGTCCTGCCTTTCTGCATACAACTTTCTGGTAAGAGAAAAAGAATTGTCCTTGGAGACCCCTCCCACAGATGCTGCTTGACCAGCTGAGTTCTTCCAGCAGACTGTTTGTTGTTCAAGAATTGTAGTTACTGGTAATTTGGTAATTGGTTTATTATTGTCGGAATCACCGAGATACAGCGAAAAGCTTTTATTGCATTCCATCTGGACAGATCATTCCATAGGTAAGTACATTTACATAGTCAAGAAGAAAGCAGAATGCAGAATATAGTTACAAAGAAAATGCAGTGCAGGTAGATAAATAAAGTGCAAGAGCCATGACGCGATAGATTGAGAGATCAAGAGTTCGTCATTAGCGTATAAGAGGTCCGTACAAGAGTCTGATAACAGCAGGATAGAAGCTCTCCTTGAGCCTGGTGGTGCAGGTCCTCAAACTTCTACTGCTTCTTGAATAGAGCGGTTCAGTGACCTGTCTTACTCAATAGTGTGTGGCGATCCCTGAACCATTGCAAAGATCTCATCTGTCTTATGAGGATAGGTTGAGTGAGCTAGGGCTTTTCTCTTTGGAGAGAAGGAGGATGAGAGGTGACATGATAGAGGTGCACAAGATGATAACAGGCTTAGATCGAGTGGACAGTCAGAGACTTTTCCCCAGGGCCAAAATGGCTAATATGAGGGGGCATAATTTTAAGGTGATTGGAGGAAGATATAGGGGGGGATGTCAGGGGTAAGTTTTTTTACACAGAGAGTGGTGGGTGCGTGGAACGCACTGCCGGCAGAGGTCGTGGGGGCAGATGCATTAGGGACAGTTAAGAGACTCTTAGATAGATGTATGAATGACAGGGAAATGGGGGGCTATGTGGGAGGGAAGAGTTAGATAGATATTACAGCAGGATAAAACGTTGGCACAACATTGGGGCCAAGGGCCCTGTACTGTGCTGTAGTGTTCTATGTTCTATCTCCAATCTGGATGCATAAATGCTCATTGTACAATAAGGCAGGGGGTCAACAGGCAAACTAACTTTTTCTCTGCCCTTAGGCTGCAGTAGGTGATAGACTTCAGTGAGGACAGAGAAAGAGAAACTGTGGGTGAGATAGCCTGACATTTATCATGAGAAAAATGCATTATTAAGGAAATAGCCAAAGGATGTTTAGAAAATCATAAAACAATTAAGCAAAGTCAGCATGGTTTTATGAAGGGGAAATCATTTATTTTACAAATTTATTCAAGTTCTTTGTACCTAGCAGTGTGAACAAAGTGGAGTCAGTAAATGTCGTATATTTTTGTTTCCAAAGGGCATTCAATAAGGTGCCATATAAGAGGCCACTACACATGGTAAGATCATATTATTGGGAGAAATTTTTAGAATCATGGAATGGTTACAGCACAGAAGGAGCCTCTCCAAGCCTACTCTGTACTCACTGGTTTCACCTCATCGCCCCCATTCTTCCTCTAGGGCCTTGGGGAAGTAAATGGAATGTTGTATTGCAAGGGGAAATGAGTACAAAAATGGCAAGGTCTTGCCACAACGATGATGAGAGCACATCCAGAGCACAGCAGATTGTTTAGAAGAATGAGAGGTTTACTTATTGAAAGAAATCAAGATTCAGGAAGGGGTTAACTGTGTGATACCGAGAGGATGTTTCTCCTCAGGGGAGAATCTAGACCTAGGGGCACGTAGTTTCAGGATAAGGGAGATGAGGAGAGAGGAAATAATTCCTTCACTCAGAGGGTTGTTTCTCCCTGGAGTTCTCTCCCATAGAGAGCTGTGAAAGCAGAACCATTGAATATATTCCAGGTGGAGACAGACAAATTCTTGAACCTCAAAGGTCACGGAAACAGGCAGGAGAGTGTAGCTTAGGCCAAGGTTAGGTCATACATGATCCTACTGAAAGGTGAAGCAGGCACGAGGGGGCACATGGTCTGCTCTTGCTTTGATTCCTGATGTTTTAATTTCAGCACAGACCTCTCGCACACTGTCACTCAGTGAGGTTCACAGAGGAGAACTGGAACGTGAATGCCCCAGTCTGATATAGTTTCATGCAGAGACCCCTTCTCCTCCTTTTCTTCCATCTCTTCTAGCCATTTGTCTTTCTCTGTGTGATCTCTCCTCACTCTCCCCATCATGTACATGCCCAGTGGAAGATTTACTAATGCAGCCACGTCAGGGAGCGTGGCTTGAAATCAGTGCCTGTCACACTACATCCTGTAGATCTGAAGCAAGTATGGAAAGGACCAAATACTTGTAACATTGTGGCATCAAGCAGGATAGATCAACCAATGGTAAGTAGTTGTTGCTTCATCTAAATAGCACTGTGAAAGGGTGGTTGAAGGTGGGAAGAGAGTCCTTCCTGACTCTTCCCACTTTCAACTATACAAGGTTAAGAGAGAACTTAGGCTGGGCAATAATCCTCAAATTGATAGATGCTGAGTTCCTCCAGCATTTTGTGTGTTCCTCCAGATTCCAGCATCTGCAGTCTCTTGTGTCTCAAATTAATAGTGTTGATTTAAACTTAGAAAGCATGCCAATTGATTAACTGACCTGCCTTCTCTCCATACTTCTGGTGGATATCAGCTACATGTGAGCTAATAAAGCACCTGACATTATGCACTGAAGAAATGTCCACAGTTGCAGTAGACTCCATTTTGTTTCCAAAGAACATCTGAATCATTCAAAGAATGGGAGCGATCAAGCCTAATATCAGGTCCTCTGCACGTGAACCCAAGGTTTTCATAAGTGTTGTGTCATTTAATTGCATTCCTCATTCTAGTTTGTACCATGGTTGTATATGTTTAAGTATTACATCAAGCTTCCTTTGAGTATCAAGAACAAGTATTTATACTTCTTGTACTGTCAGCCCAGATCCCCATGAAACTGCAAATCCCATTTAAACAAAGATTTTTGGAAAAACAACCAATTAACATACACAAAGCTGTGAACTCAATTAAAGTAATCTACAGAAAGACTAAACAGCATGGCAGGTGGATCATTTAAAAATGTCAAGTGCTGAACTGAGTCCCATTGTTTGATGCAATGTTAATGAGAACATGCTCTGGGAACAGGCTGGGAGAACTAAGTTATAAACAAATGAGACATCAGTGGAGCTAATCATTGAACTGGTGGCAGCTGAGACACAAAGCTTCTGGAAGAGGAAACATTTAAAGATTGTGTCCTGGCCTAATGAAAGAAGATCACCAAACAAAAAAAGACATCGCCTTAACCTGTTGAGATGTTTTCTGTTTTTTTTAGCTAATGGAAGATATTTGCATATCAAGTAGTTTTATTCAGAGGAGCAGACAGCCAGAAAGAAACGGTTGGATCATTCCTCCATCGATAATTGGCTGGGTTTAATTTTATGTATTCTGCAATGATCCTCCAATCACTGTGTTTGCCGGGGAAATAACTTTGCTTTTATTGAGGAATGTTGCTGCAATGTTGTTAAGTTTTTTTGCTGTTAGCCATGGTTACATTTTAAATAGACTCTGTTTGCTGAACAGATGTAGCTTATTGAAATAGATTTTACCTGCTGTAAAATAGACCGACTCCTAAACTTGCTTCCTGAAATCCACCCCACCTCCATGTGTCAGTAAATGAATTTGCTGATGAAATGTTACAAAAGAGAAGCAAAATAAAATGTTTCAACATTTCTTCCTTGTTTATTCTTGGGTTCCTTTCTGCTAATCAGTAGAGATAGCTCACCTATACCAGAACAATATAATGAAGCCTGCAATGTTTTTAAAGATTCAGAGAGAGCAAGCAACAGAATTGGCAGTGAAGTAATGCATTAATGCATCGTCATCCATCAGAGCTTCGCAACCCATTAATTGTCCTTAAGTTATTTATAATGAATCCCAGTGGACAGATGTTTCTGTGTAGGTCAGAGGAATTTGGAAGGGGAGACAGTTGCAAAGTTGTGACTTTGTAATGAATGGTGAAGTGCTCCTGAGACAGATGTATTACTTGGAGGTCTCCTTGCAAATACTGAGCCACCCAAACAATTCCTGCCTTGCCCATCTATAGATGGGGCCTTTCCCTTGAATAAGTTGTGACCGTCCATTTTGAAGATGACACAAGTTGGTAGCTACAGTGGTGTATAACAGTAGAGGCATCAAAATCTCAGGTTGAGAACCCAATCATTGAGGTCCCATATCTCTCAGTACAACTGCTCTCTTCAGTACTTGCAGGTGTTGTGAAACCATGGATTGCAAGAGCAGCTACGTTCCTTTGTCACCCAGAACTATCTGTTAGTCCAGGGATGACTGAAGTATGTGAGGTGCTGGGAACCATCTCAGAAGGAAGCTTCCTGGGAGTGTAGCAGAAAGTATTATGACTCTCTGATGGTGCTCAGACACAAGTTCAGGATGTCGCAGGTCTTTCGATTACCAACAGGTTAGAACATAGAACATTACAGCACAGTACAGGCCCTTTGGCCCACAACGTTGTGCTGACATTTTATCCTGCTGTAAGATCTATCTAACCCTTCCCTCCCACATAGCCCTCCACTTCCCTATCATTCATGCATCTATCTAAGAGTCTCTTGAATGTCCCTAATGTATCTGCCCCCACAACCTCTGCAGGCAGTGCGTTCCGTGCACCCACCACTCTCTGTGTAAAAAACTTACCCCTGACATCCCCCTTATATCTTTCTCCAATCACCTTAAAATTATGTCCCCTCGTGTTAGCCATTGTCACACTGGGAAAAAGTCTCTGACTGTCCACTCGATCTAAGCCTCTTATCATCTTGTACACCTCTATCATGTCACCTCTCATCCTCCTTCTCTCCAAAGAGAAAAGCCCTAGCTCACTCAACCTATCCTCATACGACATGCTCTCCAATCCAGGCAGCATCCAGGTAAATCTCCTCTGCACCCTCTCTAAAGCTTCCATATCCTTCCTATAATGAGGCGACCAGAACTGAACACAATACTCCAAGTGTGGTCTAACCAGAGTTCTATAGAGCTGCAACATCACCTCGCGGCTCTTGCTGAGTCATAAGACCATGTATGGAATCTTTCATTCCCTGAACCTTGGGAAGTCGGCTCTCTCCATACAAGGAGTAAGAGGTGAATTCCGCTCTCATTGAGAAGTGAGCCTCCATCAACGACAAGAGCGAAACGCAAGCTGCAGTTTTACCAAATACCCAACTCCACTACCTGAAATGACCAAGAGGCCGAGAAGCTTAGGACCACTGTGATGCAGAATGGAGGTCTCGGCTCCTGCTCCTGGTGAAGCTGGATGACAACATTCCACATGTTCTCGTAGTGCTGCAGTTGTCAGCCCTCAACATCTGGCCACACTTTCCAAAAACACAGTCCACGCGCTGGTGACCGGGAGTGGGGCCAGTCTTCTTCTCCTTGCCTTCTCGTTCTTCTTTCTCTTCTTCTTTCCCTCAGGATCAAGGCTGATTGCTTCCACTCCCGTTCCATGGGTTCTGAGGTAATTGGTAAGGATAATGTGTGTGGGTGTCCTTGTCTGTGTGCCTTTGCGTCTGTGCCTATGTGTTTTTATGTAGGTGTGTGTGTGCCTTTGTGTGTGTGTGTGTGTGTGTGTGTGTGTGTGTGTGTGTGTGTGTGTGTGTGTGTGTGTGTGTGTGTGTGTATTGGTATTGCTTTATTATTGTTACTTGTACCGAGGTACAGTGAAAAACTTGTCTTACAAACTAATCATAAAGGTCAATTCATTACACAGTGCAGTTATGTTGAGTTAGTACAGAGTGCATTGATGTAGTACAGGTATAAACAATAACAGTACAGAGTAAAGTGTCACAGCTACAGAGAAAGTGCAGTGCAATAAGGTGCAAGGTCACAACAAGGTAGATCGTGAGGTCAGAGTCTATCTTAAGGTATAAGGGAACTTTCAATAGTCTTATCACAGTGGGGTAGAAGCTGTCCTTAAGTCTGGTGGTACGTGCCCTCAGGCTCCTGTATCTTCTATGCAATGGAAGAGGAGAGAAGAGAGAATGTCCCGGGTGGGTGGGGTCTTTGATTATGCTGGTTGCTGCACCAAGACAACGAGAGGTAAAGACAGAGTCCAAGGAGGGGAGGCTGGTGTCCGTGATGCGCTGGGCTGTGTCCACAACTCTCTGCAGCTTCTTGCAGTCTTGGGCAGAGCAGTTACCGTATCAAGCCGCGTGTGTGTGCGTGCGTGCGTGCGTGCGTGTGTGTTTGTGTCTGTTTGTGCATCTGTGTGCATTTCTGTGTGTGTGTGTGCCTATGTGCCTTTGTACGTGTGTGTGTGTGCGTGTGTTTGTGTGTGTCTTTGTATGTTTGTGTGTGTGTCTGTTTGTGCATCTGTGTGCATTTCTGTGTGTGTGTGTGTGTGTGTGTGTGTGTGTGTGTGTGTGTGTGTGTGTGTGTGTGTGTGTGTGTGTGTGTGGTGTATCTTTTTTTTGCTGTTGATTCCCATGCAGTTGGGAGCCCGTCAGTATTTACTGTGGTTAATTTTCTCTTTCAGGTGCTGATTCACAAATAACTAACTTCATTTTATTCATTTTCATCATTTGATGCCACAGGACTTGATCTTGCAACTCATCTGGAATAGTGGGCTATCCCTCCAGCCATTGCTCTGCTATTGGCCAGGCAAAGGCTGACATCAGTGAAGAAAATCACCACTGCTTTCAGCGAACCAGCACAGCCTCCGGCCGTAAGAGGCAGGGGGAGTTGGAAGATCAAGATCTCAAACTCAGCAGAAAACTCATGATCTACCATGTAGAAGTCACTCCTGCCCTCATTTTGCCTCAAAGACCTACAGCAGGCACCTCAAAGAAAGGGAGAGAGACCATCAATGTTGTCTCTGAAAACCCTCCAAATCCACAGGCAGCATAAACAGACCAATATCAGCATTCACTCCCAGGTCAACATCCCCGGGCTTAAGGCTCAAATTACACACAGTTGGCTTTGTTAGGCAAGCCTCAACTGATTGCATGCCCAGCACAAGACATCTGAGACGGACACTCTGTCACACCAAATGATTACCAAACAGACACAGGAAAAGATTCAAGAATGTTCTTGAAACCTCGTTGAGAGACATGCAACATCCCAACGGACTCATTGGTAGGATCAGGGAAGTGAGGGCTATGGGGAACTGACTAGATGAGGAGATGAGGCCTGGGGCAGATCAGCTGTGATGTTATTGAATGACAGGGCAGGCTTGTGGGACCACGTGGCTTATTCCTGCTCCTATGTCCTCATGTTCTAATGTCCCTAGTCTCTGAACACTCAGAGAGGGGAAGGAGCATTCAGGATGGCACTGAGAACTTGCCTTTATTAATCGAGACATTGAGTTCAAGAGTCAGGAGGTTACGTTGCAGCTTTATAAAACTCTAGTTAGGCCTCATCTGGAGTATTGCATTTAATTCTTGTTGTCCCAATATAGGAAGGGTGTGGAGGCTTTGGAGAGGGTACAGAAGAGGTTTACCAGAATGCTGCCTGGATTAGACGGCAGGTGCTATCTGGAGAGGTTGGACAAACTTAGGTTTTCTTCTCTGGAGCAGCGTAGGCTGATGGGAGACCTGATAGCAGTTTATAAGGTTATGAGAGGCACAGATATAGAAGACAGGGTCGAAATGTCTAATATTAGAGGACATTCATTTAAGGTGAGGGGGGTAAGTTCAAAGGAGATGTATGGGGCAAGTTTTTTTATACAGAGTGTGGTGGGTGCCTGGAATGCACTGCCAGGGTTGGTGGTGGAGGCAGCTACGATAGAGGCATTTAAGAGGCTCTTAGATAGGCACATGAATATGCAAAGAATGGAGGGATGTGGACACTGTGTAAACAGAAGGGATTAATTTAGTTAGGCTTTTAATTCTGAGTTTACTTAGTTCAGCACAACATTGTGGGCCAAAGGGCCTGTTCCTGTGCTTTACTGTTCTGTTCTATGTATGTGGGAGGGAAGGGTTAGGTTGATCTCAGAGTAGGTTAAAAGGTGGGCACAACATTGTGGGCCGAAGGGCCTGTACTGTGCTGTAGTGCTGTGTGCTCTGTGTTAACTACAACTTCATGTATCAAGAGTACATAGGAGCCCAGAACAAACAGCACACGGTCTGGACTACCTACCCAGCGATCCACGTGCCAACCACTTTCTGCCTCTTCTGTGACAGTCTGCAGGCCTGTATCTTTCTGTAAAACTTTCAGCCACAACTCTTTTCTTCTCTGTCCCAAGATGCAGCAGAAATCAATGCTCGTTAAACATAAATGCACCCAATTAAGAAAAGGAAAGGATAGTTTTGAAAACAGATGAAGTGATTAAGTCTTAAGTGGCAACTAATTGATCAATTGCCATAAAAATTGCAGCTTTCGGGATTCTAAGTGCTTTGCTCCTCTTTTGTTCTCTTGGGTTTTCAATAGCCACATGAAAAAAGTACCTTTCAGCGAATATGCATTTAGAATATTAATAAAACCCCTTGCAGCTTTAGGGGATTCGTATCCATGCCGCTAGAACAAAGGTTACTTTTTGATCCAATGAAATTCTTGGCATTTAATTTCTTTTTCAGTTATGCTCTATATCCATCTCTGTCATTGCTGTGGAAACTCTGTTGTTGTAACTCTAAGCTCATCGCACTGATGTAAACAACAGCAATAAAGAACAAGGAAATCTCTAATTACAATATGAGCTGTATGGAGAAGCTCTCACACTCAGCAAAGTACATTTATACCAGTGTAATACAAGTCAGAAAGGTCAAGTGGAATATTGTAAAACTAAAGCCTCTCTCCACAGCCTGAAAGACTTCTGAATGCTTTCTGAAATTCTGTTTCAATGTCTGTAGATCATTGTCATCAGAAATCCTTTAGACCTCATCCATGGTTTGTGGATTAATGCGATACCATCACTTTATTGTCTTACGTGCGTTCTGATAACCTTTCAAGCACTGAGCTGGAAATATAAAACCAAGACCTTTCCTTTGTTTGCCATGTTCTTAAACTGTGATCCTAATCCAAGGTACTGTCACTATTCTTCAAAGGTTATGGGAAAGGTACGATATTTTGAAAAATTAAAAGGATCTGAAGCTCAATGAATAGAGTAAACCTTCCTTCAATGTAACACAGCCTGATATGCAATAACCTCTGATACTTAGACAGAAAATTCTTTTTACGTCTGTCAGTCAAGTTCAACTTGACTTTGGTTCATAAACCACATGTCCACACATTCATCCACATAGAGTTACTAAAAAAATGCTTTTAATTTAATGCAACCTTCTCAATTTATTTTCCTTTCATTCTCCCTGAACTTAGATGTGTCAAGCTGAAACACCTTGAAAGAACTTATGGATGTAAGAAGACTACTAAGAATCGTCCAAAGACACTTCTCAGAGAACGTGGAGTTTACTAACACAGGAAGTTGGGGGGCGGGAGGGGGTAAGTGGATGCGTCCAAGGACAAGCTGGATACATGAGGGAGAACAAGTTCAAGGGGTATGTTGATGGTGCTCACTGAAGTAAAATAAGAGGAGGTGCATTCTGGGCGTCAACAGCTCTTTGTGTCCTCATAACTTGCTAACCCCCTATCTTCGTATTATCAACAAATTTGGCTACTGTCAATCCCTGTGCCAAAGTCATTAATACAGATTGTAAACAGGCAAGATCCCAACACTGATTAAAACTGCCCATATTTACTGGAGTACCTTTCTTACAAGCCCCCATTACATTTTGAAGGCCTGAGAACATGTGGATAAAGCCCATGGCATTGGAACCCAAATACTAAAGATTTCTTCCAGTACTAGCAAGAGTAATTTAGTTATTGCTAAAAGACAGACTCCCTCAAGCCCCCCATAATACTCAAATGGCGATGCCCCAGAACCAACCAACTTGAGCCATTAACTTTGATTGTGACTTTTATGCAATATCCTACATGCCTTTAGTCATGCTGCTTTCTGTCAAGTTTTCAAAATTTCATGCGTCAGATGCAATTTCCTTTCTTCTTAATTCTTGTGTAGTTTAGTGTCAACATGTTGGGTTTCACCACTTACTCCTGGGTCAAAAAACCCTGCATCTTTGTTTTGTCCCCCAGTACTTCCAACAACTTCTATAAACTCTTCAAACCAATTAATTATAATTGAAGTGCAGTTGATGTTGATCTGTACACAAACACAGCAGGCAATTTATGCACAGAGATGTCCTACTTACGACAGTAAGATGAATAATTAGTTTATTTCTTTTCCTGCTGTGGGTTGAAGAAAATATTAAGGAAGACATTGGGAAATCTTTTTGCTTTACTTCAACTAATGCCATTGGACCTTGTACATTTCTCGGAGGAGTGAGGTAGGGCTTTGGTTTCAGGTCTTCTGAAAGACAACCCCTCTCCCTGTGCAACATTCTTCTGGTACTTTGCCGAATTATCAGCCTTGAGCCTAAAGTTCTGGATTCTCAGATTGGTAACTTTCAAAGGCAAACGTGTCACAATTGAGTCAAGCTTTACTTTGCCTCTGTCAATGAATAAGGTCCCCATTTCAATCATTTTTGCCTTTTACTTCTTCAAGTGAAGGAATTTTAAAGTAACAACACGAGGCAAAGAACGGGGGAGAGTTGAAAGTAAGAAGTAGAAAATGAGGAAGAGGGTGTATCAGTGGTGCAGCAGTTAGTGCTACTGCCTCACAGTTCCAAAGACCAGATATTTCCCTGACCTCTAGTGTAGCCTGCAAGGAGTTTGGACATTCTCCCTGTGACCATCTGGATTTCATCGGGCTGCTCCAGTTTCATTCCACATCCCACAGATATGCTGGGTGGTAGGTTGATTGGTTAACACAAGTTGCTCTCAGTGTGTAAATGGATGGCAGGAGAATCAGGGAGAGTTGAGAGGAATGCGTGAGGAAAAATGGGATGAGCATCGGATTACTGTAAGTGGGTGCTTGATGGTTGGTGAAGATGCCGAGGGCCAAAGCAGCTGTTTTGAGGCTGCGTGATTCTCTGACTTTTAGTGGGATATGTAATCAGGACAGATGGCAAAGAGGATTGGGAGACAGTTGGAGTGGAAAGGGGAAGGAACTGGTACATCCACTTCCAGACTTTAGCCTTCAGAGATTCTCCTCCACTTCCATAACATCCCTGCATCTCATTCACACCATACAACAGCATAACACAGAATACCAGACCAGACCATACCCCACCAGCAATAATTGCCATCTTCATTTGAAAGTAAATAAAAAGAGAGAAAGTGGGAGAGAGGAGAGATCAGGTAGAGGAGAAATAGGAAGGCAAAATATACTTTAACCATATTTCCATCACAGTGCAACTAAGACAGTTCCCAGCTGAAATGGGGTTAAAACTTTATCATTGTTATTTGTTAATGCCACTCTACTGGTGTAATGTGAAAGGTCATGGCTGTCATGTGACGCCATCACATACTGGTCAAAAGTGACACCACTGTCAATCAGGGTCTAGCTCCACCTAGCCATTAGCAGCACACTCCTGACCATTAGTCCCCGTGCACACCTCTCATACCTGGCCATGACCCATTGGACTTGTTGAATTACCTGAGCTAGCTCCACCCAGCTCTCCAGCACTATAAAGGATGCCACACGTGCGTGGCTCTTCCTCTTTTGATTGCTGCCGAGGTCGAAACCACGTCGAGGGACCACTGGTAAGAGTGTGCACGTCCACAGGGGTTTAGGGGCGTTTTAAGTAGATTCCCAGTAATGTAGGGCCGTTGCTTGTCCAGAGGCAGGGGGTTCAGGCACCGTATTGTGTCTTTTCCCTGACCATTTGTAACTAGTTCACTGTGTGTGTGAGTGTGTGTGTGTGTGTGTGTGTATGTGTGAGAGTGTGTGTGTGTGTGTGTGTGTGTGTGTGTGTGTGTGTGTGTGTGTGTGCACTTCACCCCCATTGCGACTGCCCTCACGTTGCGCGATTACCTGCGTGCGTGTGTGTGAGTGTGCATCCGTTCCGGTTCATCCTGTTCCCATGTTTGTCTTTGTAAATAAGTTCTTCATAAAATCCAAAGACTGTGTCCGGATTCCTCTGCCTTTGAGACCCGAAAGAACCTTTTCCCACAGCAACTGGATATCCTACACATTTCTGCCACTCACACCATAGGCATAATGTGCATAATAGATATTGGGCTGTGTGCCTGTGGCCATCATCCCTCCTCATACTTGAATGAGCTGGAACAAGTTGAAGACAATTATCAGTATCCACCACCAGATTTCACAACATGAAATTAGTATTGGCTGGAAATTCATTCAATAAGAATTTGTGGAACATCCTAATATCCATCAATTATCAGTGTATTTTTTAAACTTGGATGGTGAAGGAAGAAAATGAGTTCTCATAAAGGAAAACACTGATAAAACCTGCTGTGAACGCATATTTACATTATAAGGGGACAGAGGTGAAACCTCCACTCTCTATTCCCTATTTTGCAGTGGATTACTACCGGTAAAGACCTCAGGGCTCATAGCATCAGTGCTAGGTATTAAAAGCAGTGGCCTTGGAATTCAATTGCACTGGAAAACTTGCAACAGTTTGACCTGGAGAAGTTGTCATTTGAAGTCTGTGAAGAGAGCTCATGCAATGATTACAGCATTTAAATAGCACATTGGCACACAATAGCAATAATTCAGGAGTCTAAAAATTGACAAAAAGATGATACTCAAAAGGCTAGCTGCACTTAAAGTGGATAAATACCCTGGTCTAGATGGGATGCATACAACCATAGTGATATAGAAAGGTACAGCATGGAAACAAGCCCTTCGGCCCACAGAGTCTACACTGGCCCTCAACCACCTATTTACTTTAATCCCACATTAATCCCATTCTCCCTACATTCTATCAACTCCCCCCAGATTCCACCATTCACCTGTACACTAGGGGCAATCTGCAGTGGCTTATTAACTTACTGACCCACACACCTTTGGGAAAATCCAATGCACTGATTTTACAGAGGGAAAGCAGCATGGTAGCGTAGCAGTTAGTGTAACGCTATTACAGTGCCACTGACCCTGGTTCAATTCCGGCTACTGTCTGTAAGGAGTTTGTATGTTCTCCCTATGTCTGTGTGGGTTTCCTCCGGGTGCTCCAGTTTCCTCCCGCATTCCAAAGACGTACGGGTTAGGAAGTTGTGGATATACTTTGTTGGCGCCGGAAGCATGGCGACACTTGCGGGCTGCCCCTAGAATACTCTACGCAAAAGATGCATTTCACTGTGTGTTTCGATGTACATGTGACTAATAAAAATATCTTATATAAAAAAAATCAGGGAGAAATTACAAAGGCCATAATCTTTCAAACATCCATAAGTTCGGATGTGGTGTCTGAGGAAAGGAAAATTGCAAATGTTGCACCCACATTCAAAAAAGTGTGTGAGAGAAACTCAGTATCTACAAAACTCAGTATCTACAAACTCAGGTTCTACAAAGTATCTACACAGTATCTTCAGTACTGAAGAAGGGTCCTGACCCGAAACGTTGACCGCCTGCCTTTCTCAACGGTTGCTGCCTGGCCTGCTGAGTTCCTCCAGCACCATCGTGTTTTTCATTTATATTCCAGCATCTGTAGTCCTTTGTTTCTCCATCTACAAACCAGTCAGTTTAACGTCGATAATGGGGAAATAATCAAGGGCAGAATTAGCAGTGGCTTTGATACATGTGCATTGATCAGCGTAAGCCAGACTCGTGAAAGGCAAATCATGTCTAACTAACTTGATACAGTTTTTTTCATGAAGTAACAGTCAATGAAGGAAATGTAGTTGATGTGATATACATGGACTTTGAAAAGGCATTTGATAATGCTTTAAATAATAGCCTTGCTATCAAATCTGAAGGCCATGGAATAAAAAGATTTGTAGCAGCATGGATAGCAAATTGGCAAAGTAACAGAACACAGAGTAGGAGCAGCCCCTGGGTTACTGAAGGATTCTGTTCCAGCGAACTGTCTGTAAACCAATTTTTCCTTAAGTCAGAAACATCCGTTTTCTATATCTACTGCATACACTGCCTATAATTCTTTAATTTAATTGAATATTCACCCTAACACTATCCGCAACTAAACTGATCGAATATATGCCAGTTGTTAATGAATACCATGAAACATTTTATTATTATTATCACTATTACTATCTTGAAATACTCTTTAAAAAATTATGGGAGATTTTCCATAAAGTCAGATTTCTGTAAGTCAGGTCTTCAGTAACTCAGGGAGCCCCTGTTTGATTTGAGGGAAGTATACAAAGGAGTTTCCCAGGAATAGGGCTACAGTTTTTAATATGTGTTCATGAGTTAGATGTGAATGTACCAGGAACCATTCCCAAAGCTGTAGAGGAAAGAGCCAAAAGTAACATGAGGATAAACATGTTTGCACCATGGGTGGTTAGGGTCTGGACTAGAATACAGTGGAGGCAGATTCAGATGTAGTATCTGAAAGGGAAGAGTTTAAGGCTACAGGCAGAGAGTGGGGGAGTTGGATACACTGGATTACTTTTACTCACCGCCAGTGCAGACTCAATGGGCCAAATGGCCTTATTCTGTGCTGTAACCATTCTGTGCACCAGCTGAACATATGTTGTAATAGAACATATGCCTCAACCTTGTTAGGAAGAGATGCTGATTATAACAGGAGGGGGTTGGGATTATATCCACAGAAGGTTGTGGGTGGATGAGACACAACATACATCTCTCTGACCAGCACTGATGCACCATCTGCATTGTATTTTTTTAAATTTTTTTTAAATTTTATTTACAACGCGGTAACAGGCCCTTCCGGCCCAACGAGTCTGCACCGCCCATTTTAAACCCAAATTAACCTACCCATATGTCTTTGGAATGTGGGAGGAAACCAGACCACCCAGAGGGAACCCACGCAGACACGGGAGAATGTACAAACTCGTTACAGACAGCGACGGGAATCGAACCCCGATCGCTGGCGCTGTAATAGCGTCGCGCAGACCGCTATACTACCGTGCTGCCCTCAATGAGAGCGGCATCAAACTCCCATCTTCCTCCCAACCTCAGCTTCTTTGCAGAAGAAATTGCTTGGTTACCTCCCTCTGGCTCCTTATTGTCCGACAGTCAGTGCCATTCATCGTTCCGGCTGCATGCTCAGCTTTCCTGCTCCAACGCTTCGGCTCCAAGCTCCTTCACTTTCCCTCTTCGGATCGGCCTCTTAAATACCCCAAGTTGTGATGGAATTTCACAGCCACCAAAGACAGCTGGAAATAAGGTTAAAATGGGGTGGCTGGGTGAAAAAGCCACAAAGACACTGACTCAGGTGGTATCTGAAACTGCAACCCTTTTCCCAGGAACAATCCAAAAAAAATATTGGGACATTGATTACTTATTTACCTGTTGCCAGCCTTGAAGTTCTAAGCTTTTGCTTTTGTTCTTGTTTTTGTTTTCCTCTTATCAAGATTACGCCATAAAACATGTTCACTTTGTTAGATATCTACATCATATTACATGTGAACCCTATTAGTTGTGTACATACTGTTAGGGTGCACCTCATTAAGTATACACTGTGAAAGACATGAATCCTGTTAAATTTAATCCTGTTTGTAAGTATCCCATATGTGGCTACTTAACATTTCAAAGTAACTCACTGTAAAGCACTTGAAGGTGTTGATGAGCAATGTGGGATGGTGTCTCATTAATGCAAGGCTTTGCTTTCAACATATCCAGATAAACAGCTGGATGAGAATTGGACTGAAAGGTGTGAGATGATCAAAGTCTTTATAGGAGTTGATGGGGCCAATTTGCATCTTCATACCTCAGTCAATTCTAATTTGATTTGCATGAATTTAACATCTGCCTGAGCAGCAAGTAGAGTGTCACCATTTCTCCTGCTGAAGAACATTGAGGTAACTATTTACATCTCTCAGCTTTAATTCAGAAAGTCCATGAATGGCATTGATAGGGTAGGTGAAACTATGAGCTAGAAATATAAAAGTATGAAAACACTTAAATATTAGTCTCTCAATGGTGAACAGGTCAAATAGTCATAAATTAGCCTTAGATGGTATCTCATAGGAACCCTAATCTCAAGTAGAAGTTCCTGGGTTGGGAAATGGTTGGATGAAATAAAGGAGAAATCATTAGAGCATAGGCTCAGTCTGGTCCAGTATCCAATCTCCAAGGTCAAGACTTCTCAAGATACAATGAGCTGCATGACAAGTTTCCCTTTTCATCCACATCATCAAATGATGGATTTACTCCGGGGGTTGAGGAGAACATTCAGTCCATCGAGTCAATGCTGGCTCCTGTGGAACATTCCCATCAGTTCCATTCCCTCACTCTGTCCCCATTGCTCTGAAACTTATTCTCCTCAAGGGCTATCTAATTCCCTTTTGAAAGCACTGATTAACTTTGCCTCCACCACTACTCCAGACAGTCACTTCCAGAGCATCAGACGATTCTGTTTCAGATGTCTTTTTTCTTTCATGCCTGTGCCTCCTGCCCTTCAGTTTTAATCTGTGTCTGCTGGTCACCAAACATTTTGTTAATGACAACTGCTTCTTTTTATTTATCCCATTTAAACCTTTCATTGTCCCTTAGATCTCAGTCAAATCCTCTCTCAAATCCTCTTCTTTGATCTAAGAACAACCTGGTCTGATGTAGCTGGAGTTCCTCATCCTGAGAATGTTCTTCATCCCGTGGATTACAATTTCATGCAGCACCCAGACACATTTTGATTAAATTCATTTCTCAGCAAGTAGCACGGCCAGCAATTATTGCCCAATCCCCACTGCCCCTGAATGGAGTGGCTTGGTTGGCCATTCCAGAAGGCAGTTTTTTAAAGAGTCAACTACATTTCTGAGTCCAGAGACACCTACAGAGCAGCCTGGAAAGATATTAGTGAACAAAATGGGATTTTAACAATAGGAAAGAATGCATTTCTAATTCCATATTATTAACTGAATTTAAATTCCGCCGTGGGATTTGAACTCGGGTTTCTGGATTGTTAGACCAGGTCTTTGGGTTTCTGGCCAATAATTTAATCTCTGCACCATCACCATACCTTTCTATTAGCTCCTGAAAAAGTAGTACATCTTTCTGATGGAAGTACTCCCACAGCGGTGTTAGACAGGGAATTCCAGAATTTGGACCCAGTGGCAGTGAAGGAGCAATGTTGCTTTTTGGGAAAGAAATTAGAGATGATGGTGTCTCTTGACATCTGGTGACCTTGCCCTTCTGGTTCATGAAGTGGTTGGTTTGAGGAACACTTTGGAATGAAAACTTCAGCAGGTTGCATGGTTCCACCTCTCAGAGGGAGACACCAAGCAAATCTTCCAGCGAGAACATTGATCAGGTGCAGAGTAAACTGCTCCTGGATTCTGCAAAGTCGTGGCCTTGTTAGGCCTGATAAAATTTTAATCCCATTGTGATGATATAGTGAAACAGGATTGTGGTTTATTGAGACCCAATTTATGCAAGAATTTTCAGAAAGCAGATATAATTTCTCCATCATACTTATTGGTTGGTGTAGGGATAGCAGGGACTCTTAATCATGCCAAGGGTGACAGTGGGACCTGGGAAATTCCAGTGAAGGTTTTCTGGCAGCACACATTCCACTCCCATGGTAGGGGAGTCCACTATAGTCTCTCTTCTTCCAGAGGATGCCAGGTATTATTTTCTGGGAGATTTGTCTTAATCTCATCTCCTCAGTTCCCACCAGAGCTCCGGCCTGTTATGTTTCTTAATTTTCTTTACTCCACCATTGCTGGCCATTCCTTCAACTCTCCAAACCCATAGCTCTGGAGATCCCTCTCTAAACTTCAATGTCTCCTTCTCTCCCTCCTCCTTTAACACAGAAGTGGTCTCAATATTAACTGCACTGATGGAGTGCGCGAATCACAGAGGTTTAGAGCACAGGCCATTCTGCCCATTCTGCCAATGCTGACTTATTGTTACAGCAATACAAAACTCTCCTTTTTTTTGAAGGAAACAATATTTTCTGCCTTCACTGCTTCCTTGTAGCAAACCATTCAATGTTCCATTTCCTCTATGTAATTCTAATCCAGGTTTGCATACAGATTAGCCCTTCACCTTTTAGTAGAGAGAGTCTTTCACTGAAATGTTTATACTCTATAAAGCAGCATCTCTGCAGTACAAAACCTTCTTTTGATCTATCTGATCCTGTCTTTTAATTATAAAGCTAGATACTATTAGTTTATCCAAAACCTTGAAATTCTTGCATGCCTGAATGAGAAATTGCTGTCAGATCTTTTTTGGCTTTGGCAACTGCTTTCTTTGCATTCCAACTTATATTGTAAAATTTCTTGAACTCCTTTTAGAAAGGAAATGTCTTGAGGGTGTCTGAACAAGCCATTTGCATGTCTCTCACTGTGTCTGTTTCAGCATCCCTTAAATTTTCCTTTGAATTAACATAATCCAAATTTGGCCCAACTCTCTTTTATCATTTCTCTTCTATTTGCTTTCCAGTGAATTTATCTTCTCTTTCCACAAAGCATGTATAATTATTTCATTGCAGGAAAAGAAATTTGCATCTCTCAGGTCTTAACAAATTCATGTGAAAACAGTTCTTTTCCATACTGAGATGTTACGGAACCATCTCTAATCTCATTTATAATTTAAAAGCCCAAAGCATTTTTCGGCATTGTGTGCATTTGACCAGTTTTCCCCATGATTTGTCCTCCAAGTTAACTTTGTTTTGTAGTCTTTAGTTCACATTCCTACATCTGGATAAATGATTTATTGCTGTGTTTCCCAAGGAAAGGATCACCCTCATTGCTCACTTAACCATTCTACTGCAATGAGAGAGGCTGGAAGGATGTCCCCATCACCCGTGTCATAACAGAGGCCATGATAGAATAGCAAGTTGCACGGTAGTGTAGCGGTTAACGTAACGCTATTACAGCACCAGCGACCCGGGTTCAATTCCTGCCGCTGTCTCCAAGGAGTTTGTACGTTCTCCCCATGTCTGTGTGGGTTTCCTCCAGGTGCTCCAATTTCCTCCCACATTCCAAAGACATACGGGTTAGGAAGTTGTGGGCATGCTATGTTGGCGCCGGACACTTGCGGGCTAATCCAAGCACATTCTCAGTAGCGCAAAAAGATGCATTTCACTGTGTGTTTCAATGTACATGTGACTAATAAATAAATATTTTAACTTATCTGTTGCCTCACAGATCCAACAACGTGGGTTCAATCCTGACCCTGAGTGCTGTCTGTGTGGAGTTTGCATGCTCTCCCTGTGACTGCATGGTTTTCCTCCAGGTGCTCCAGTTTCCTCCCAGATGCCAAAAACGTGCGGGTTACTTGGTTAATTGGCTGCTGTAAATTACTCCCAGTGTGTAGGTGAGTGATAGAATCAGGGAAGAGTTGATGGGAATATGGGAAGAATTAAAACTGGGATTAATGCAGGATTGGTGGAAGTGGATGCCTGATGGTTGGCACAGACTCAGTGGACCAAAGGGCCTGTTTCCATGCTGTATGACTCTCTATATGACCATGACTCCTTGAAGTACCCATGACTGTTAGATTGACCACCACTTAATCTGTTAATTCCATCTGCCTGGGCAAAGACAATAGAAAAACAACCCCATGAAAATCAATGTCTCAAGGACCCAGCAAAAATCGCCCTGCTCAGGATGCAGCTCACAGACAACCTGACAACTGCCAACCGATGGGATCTGCAGTGTGTCCACAGTGTCTATACTGCCCTGGAGTCCACCATCATTAGCACCTATGAAAGAACTCTTGGTTTCTCTGCCGCAGAGCAACAGGACCAGCAGTGTGGTCCCACTCTTAGCAGTGTGGAGGAACAGAGGGATCTTGAGATCCACGTCCATAGATGCCTCAAGGTTGCCAAGCAAGTCGATAGGGTTGTTAAGAAGGCATATGGAGTGTTGGCCTTCATTAGTCGGGGTATTGAGTTCAAGAGTCACGAGGTGATGTTGCAGCTCTGTAGAACTCTGATCAGACTACACTTGGAGTATTGTGTTCAGTTCTGGTCGCCTCATTATAGAAAGGATGTGGAAGCTTTCGAGAGGGTGCAGAGGAGATTTACCAGGATGTTGCCCGGATTGGAGAGCATATCTGATGAGGATAGATTGAGCGAGCTAGGGCTTTTCCCTTTGGAGAGAAGGAGGATGAGAGGTGACTTGATGGAGGTGTACGAGATGATAAGAGGCATAGATCGAATGTACAGTCAGACACTTTTTCCCAGTGCAACAATGGCTGACATGAGGGGACATAATTTTAAGGTGATTGAAGGAAGGTATAAGGGGGATGTCAGGGGTAAGCTTTTTACACAGAGAGTGGTGGGTGTGTGGAACGTACTGCCAGCAGAGGTTGTGGGGGCAGATACATTAGGGACATTTAAGAGACTCTTAGATAGACACATGAATGATAGAAAAATAGAGAGCTCTGTGGGAGGGAATGGTTAAGTAGATCTTAGAGCAGGATAAAATGTCAGCACAACATTGTGGGCCGAAGGGCCTGTACTGTGCTGTAGTGTTCTATGTTCTATTTTCCCGGAGCTAATTAACCACAAAGGCAGGTTGTTCTTGCGTGAGAAACCCCATCACATCATCAGGGAAGAGAAACAGCACGTGAAGGCTGGGGTCCAACAGAAAACCCATGACCTAACAAAACAGATGATGGGTGGAAAGCTTCAGTAACTTGCTGACAGCCGGCACATGGGAACATTCTTCAAGAACATCTGCAGCCAAGACACCCAATGGCTCACCCTATTGAGAGTGAAGAATGAAGGGGAGCTTCTCAGGGATCCTGAGGCCATCAATGACCACTGGAAGGAACACTTCAAAGAACTCTTCACTGTTACTCTGTCCTTGATGAGAATGCCCGTGACCTATTCCCAAGGCACAGTATCCAGTCCAGCCTTACCTTAAACCAACAAGGAACCATCATACATCATCAGTATGCTTCAGGAGCAGATGATATGAAAGATTTCCCCCATCCGGGCCATGCCATCTTCTCACAGCTGCTATCGGGCAGGAGGTACAGAAGCCCGAGGTCCCACACCTCCAGGTTCAAGAACAGCTACTTCCCTTCAGCTATTTGGCTTTTGAACCAACCTGCACAACCCTAATCACTACCTCAGTATAACAACACTATGACCACCTAGCACAACAATGGACTTTTTTTTTGTTCTTATTGTGTTAGGAGTTTAAGAAGATTTGGTACGTCACCAAAGACTCTTACAAATTTCTATAGATGTACAGTGGAAAGCATCCTCTTCCATCAGGTAGAAGATACAGGAGCCTGAGGGCACGTACCACCAGACTTAAGGATAGCTTCTACCCCACTGTGATAAGACTATTGAACAGTTCCCTTATACAATATCCTGACTGGTTGCACCACAGCCTGGTATGGGGTCTCCAATGCACAGGATCACAAGAGGCCGCAGAGGGCTGTAGACTCAGCCAGCTCCACAACTGTCCCCGTCATCAAGGACACCTTCAAGAGGCAGTGCGTCAAGAAGGTGGCAGCTATCATTAATGACTTTCACCCTCTGGGACATGCTCACTTCTTGTTACTACCATTAGGGAGGAGGTACAGGAGTCTGATGACCCAAACTCAGTGATTCAGGAACAGCTTCTTCCCCTTCACCATCAGATTTCTGAACAGGCCATGAACCCATGAACACTACCTCATTATTCCTTTTTTTGCATTATTTATATATTTTTGTGATTTATAGATTAATAAAACAATAAATTTCACATCATATTTCAGTGATAATAAATCTGATTCTGTGTTCTTTCTTGTAAAAATTGTGGAAAATTTGTGTTTAATTATTTTTTTCTTGTGAATGTTGTATATCTGATGCTATGCGCCTGTGACGCTGCTGTAAGTAAGTTTTTCATTGCACCTGTGCATACATGTATTTGTGCACATGACAATAAACTTGGCTTTGACTTTGACTTCCTATTGAAGTTCTAAACCTTGTAGGAAGGAACTTCAGTTACAAATTCACAACCTTAGGTTCCATGCTGGGAAGAGGAGGACAAGCCAGGTGACTTTGGTCATCTTCAAGCAAGGCGACAAAAGGAGACTACATGGAAGTCATCACCAGGGTCCTCTTCAGCCACCTCCTCCGAGTGACCAAGAGCTGCTCCCTACATTAAGTGTATATTCCAAACATCCAGAGAGAAAATGGACATGATGTTCTTCGGAAGTTATTTCTGAAGGAAATGCAGGGAGGGGAATCAAATACTTTACTTGGCCTTTTTGACTTTAAAATTGAACTTGATTCTGTCAGCCAAAAGTGTCTGCAAAGCATTCTTTTCATATTTGATGCCCTGCAGAAACCTGTCTCCATCCTACATGAGTTATGTAGCTACACGCCAGCTACGATTCTAACCACTGGATCCACTGATCCATCCTCCACACGGACCAGTACCAAACAAGGGAACATCGCTGAGCCAACATTTTTTCTCAAACTTTCTCAATGCATTGCTGCACCTCATCTCCAACAAACTTCCTACTGGATTGGAGTTAAGCCACAGGACTAATAGGAAACTTCTCAACTAATGTTGCATCCAGTCTGAAGTTAAGGTCACTCCAACCTTAGTCATCAAGTTGCTGTATACAGACAACGTTTGTATAAGTAGCTCCTTTCGAGGCCAAGCTCCAAGTTACTGTTGACTTGTTTACCGTGGGCTTAACATCCATAAGATTGCACGGTCGGCATGGACATGTTGGGCCGAAGGGCCTATATCTGTGCTGCAATGCTCTATGTCTCTATCAAAGATAACAATCTTCTACCAATCTGCCCCTGCTGCACAGCAATTAATGTTCACAATGAGCCCTTGGAAAATGTGCACCAGTTCCTTTATGTCAGGATTCACCTTTCAACAAAGGCAGACAATCATTTTGAAATTCACTGGTGTTTTCAGTGCACTAGACAGTCTTTGGTTGTCTGAGAAAAAGAGTATTTGAAGTTCAAGGCCTCAAGCCATCATCAATTTCATGGTCTGCTGGGCAGCAGTGATCCCTGCCCATCTGTACACTTCAGGAACATGGTTTCCCTCCATCAGGCATCTCAAAGTACTGGAGCGATACCACCAATGTTGTCTCCTCTAAATCCACCAGTAGAGTAAGCAAACAATCAGCATCCTCTCCCAGGCCAACATCACAAGCTCTAATCACACTGAGTCAGTGCTGTTGGGATAGTGTCACCACTTACAATCTCCGCACCACTCTCCCAAAACAGGCACACCGCTACAAGCTCTGTCATGCCAAGAGATTACCTGGAGGCCAGAGGAAAAAATAGAAAGATATTCCCAAAGCATCCTTCAAAACATATAACGTCCTCAAGCAACAATCTAAGGGAGGAACTCAGCAGGTCAAGCAGCATCGGTGGGAGGAAAGGAATTGTCGACTTTTCAGGTCGAACCCCGCCTCAGGACTTAAAGTGAAGAGACGAGATGGCTGGTATAAAGAAGGAAAGGGGAGTCATGAGACTGGAGTCTGAGGTGATTGATGGACTGAGGAGAGGTGTAAGATGACAGGTAGGTTGTGCCAGGTAGGGGAGGGGAGCAGTTCCAGCTCCAACCCCGGACAAAATCCAGAGTCTCTATAACGTCGTCAGTGCTCCCTGGCCTCTGCCTGCTCAGAATGGAAAAGGAACATCTGGGATGCACGGAGAACACTGAGTTCTTCTGTTGGGAGCTAAGTGGTCCTCCACTGGTGGACGGAACACTCCACCTCCCATGATCCCCACCCACCCGCCCTATCAAATACCATCAGCCCCACCTGTGGCAAAGTTTGTGGGCCCACCCCTGGCCTGATCAGCCACCTCAGAACCCACAGAATTATGATGGAGGCAAGTCATTCTCAACCATGTGGCCACTGATCATGCTATTTCTCCAACTTAAAATTAATCACCAATTGTCCATTTTTACTCACTAGCCTACAATTATCAAAACACCTGATAAAAGAACATAGAACATAGAACAGTACAGCACTGCAACAGGCCCTTCAGCCCACAATGTCTGCACCAAACACAATTCCAAATTAAGCTAAATCCCTTCTGCCTGTACGTGATCCACATCCCTCCATTCCCTGCATATTCATGTGTCTCTCTAACAGCCTCTTAAATATCTCCATGGTATCTGCCTCCACCACCACCCCTGGTAGCCCGTCCCAGGCACCCACCGCTCTCTGTGTAAAAAACTTGCCCCGCACATCTTCGTTCAACTTTCCCCCTCTCACCTTAAAGTCATGTCCTCTAATATTTGACATTTCTACCCTGGGAGAAGTATTCTGACTGTCTGCCCTACCTATGCCCCTCATAATTTTGTAAACTTCTGTCAGGTCTCCTCTCAGCCTCTGATGCTCCAGAGAAAACAACCCAAGTTTGTCTAACCTCACTTTATAGCTCATACACTCTAATCCGAGTAGCATCCTGGTAAACCTCTCCTGCACTCTTTCCAAAGCTTCTACATCCTTCTTGTAACGGGGCAAGCAGAATTGCACACGAATAAGGCGCATTAAAACAAGTGGGACCTTTTGAGATTCAGTCTTTCATAACATAATTTATCTTTCTGCACATTAGGAACCTCACCTGGTTGTATTCCACAGAACTGACACAAGGAAAAGTCTTGAGAAATCCTCAACCATTCAGTTGTATTTTTAATAGGTAATGTTGCACATGACACGTGATCCAGCTGATTAATAAGTGGTGTTAATAACATGCTGTTGGTGACTCTCCACGGAACGTTGTGGCATGCAGGAAACATTTTGCCCTGTGCCTCCATGGCTCCAATTATTCTTGGCACATGGTTGCCATAGCAGCTGTCATTGTTATCACTCTCCGATCTTCCGCAATATGACGGCGATGTCGCACACACTGCTCACACCACTTCCTCCCAAATATCTCCTGCAGCTTCTCTTCCACGCTGTCTTCAAAGATTGTACCTCCTGTACTTTACCCCCCTTGAAGAGATGTTCTATTCTGTTTAGTCTTTCCTGAGAGAAGTTGTTCTCACTGCTGTTCCAAGACTGTAAGCAGACTCCCAGTTGCCACAATGGAATTCCAGGTCAGGAATACTTCCCCTTCCTTTGTTCTCTCAGGGTGAACGTCATTGGCAACATCAACATTTCTTGCCCCCTGCAACACAAGGCTTATAGGGTCACTTCTGTGAGCAGTTAAGAGTTAACCTGTGCTCGTGGACCTGGACTCCCGGATGTGCTGACTAACTTGCCTGCTTCAATGATGTTAGTGAACAAGATGGTCACCAGTTTTAATACTAACCTTTCCCCCTGGAGTGGAGACTGAGTGGAGATCTAGTAGGAATGAACAAGTACACAAACTAAGAGCAGAAGTAGACTAGTCGGCCCCTCAAGTCTGCTCAACCATTGAACAAGATCGTGGCCAACACAATCACAAACTCCACCTCACATTCTTGCCTACCCCTGGAAACCTTTCACTCAAGTATTGATTCATCGCTATCTTAAAAATATTTACATTCTGCTTCCAACACACTTTGAGGAAGAGAGATCCAAAGACTCACAAGCCAGTGGGAGAAAGAATTTGAACTTATCCCTGTCATCGAGTCATAAAGTTTCATGGAGCAAAAACAGACCCTTCAGCCCAAATCATCCATGCCAACCACAGCGTCTTGCTGAGCTAGTCCCATTTGCCTGCATTTGGCCCATGTCCTTCTGAACCTTTCCTATCCATGTCCTGTGTTAAATGGGCAACCTACTATTTTGAAACAGTGACCCAGTTCCAGATTGTCCCACAAGAGGAAACATCCTCTCCACCTCCACTCTGTCATCTCTTTGGGATCTTATATTTTTTAATCAAGCCTCCTCTCTAAACTCCAGTGTCTACAAGCCTCGCCCACTGTCCAACCTTTCCTCACAAGACAACCCACCCATTCCAGGTATTAGCCTGGTAACCTTATTCTAAACTCTTACATCCCTCCTTAAGTAAGGAGATCAATACCGTACACAGTGCCCCAGATATAGTCCCACCATGGCCATAGATTCATAGAGCCATACAGCATGAAAGTGGGCCCATTGGCCCACCACGTCCAACGTGACTTTATGCCCATCTACAGTAATATAATTTTCCCAACATAATTGAAAGATGATTCCTACTTTTGTATTTAATTCTCCTCACAATAAATGATAACATTCTGTTAGTTTTCCTAGTTATTTGTAGTACCTGCACACTAGCTTTTTGCAAATGATGCCCCATGAAACCAGAATCCTTCTGCATCTCTGCAGTCTCTCTATTAAGATCATTTTCATTTGCTTTTCACGGCAAAACAGACAACTTTCCCACATAATACTCCCTTTGCCAGATTTTTGTCCACCCACTGTATCTGTTCATGTCGCACTCTAGTCTCCTTGGACCTTCAGCACAATTAACTTTCCTTCCTATCTTTGCGTCGTCAACAAATTCAACAACTATAACTTTGGTGCCCCTGTAAATTGGAAAAAATTGAGGTCCGACTACCCATTACATCTTGCCAACTAGAAAAAGACCCATGTGTGCCATCTCTCTGCTTCCTGCTGGCCAACCAATCTTCAATCCACACCAAGATGTCACCTCTAGTCATGGGCTATGGAAATCAGTGCAATCATAGTGGGTTTTAGTTGAATGTCCACCCCCCAGAAATGGAGAGAGATAAGTCAGAGACAGATTATTTGAAGATGAGGGAGGGATTTAAATTGGGTGCAAAGCTGTGAATTTCTTCAAGTTGAACCTTTAACATCCCTGGTTCAGTCATTAATGGAGCAAACAGACTGTATCTCATTGTGGCCCTTGCACTTTATCTGTCTCCCTGCACTGCACTTTTTCTGTAACTGTAAAGCTATATTCTGCATTCTGTTTTTTTTTACTCTTTGGTACTACCTCGAAGCACTTATGTATGGTATAATCTATCTGGATGACATGCACTGTTTCTCCGTACATGTGACAATAACAAACCAATTACCAATCAAATAATAGTGAGGGAAAGGAGCTCAGTAGTAAAATGCTTCAAGAATCACATAATGAAATAAGTCCAAAAGGGATTCCCATGGGAACACATGAATGGAGTGAAATGTAGCAACTTTTAAGTGTATTCGCCATTGTCGTTTTGGAATTGTAATGGGAAAGAATCAAAGGTGCTGGGATGAATTCATGCTGCAAATTATTATGATCTAAAATTTGTTATCTGTAGGCATGGTGGATGCAGATTCAATTGTAACTTTTAAAAGGAAATTAGAGGAACACTTGAAATATTAAATATTCTGAGGAAAGAATTGGGAGGGGTGGATTTATTTGAACAAGTCTTTCAAAGTCCTGGCTCAGAAGTGATGGGTTAAATAATTTCCTTCTGTGATGTTAAGATTCCATTATTCAATGTGTACACACTCTCCAGCAGCTGTAATCGGATTCCTTCTCCCAGGCTGTTGCATTGATTGCTCGGATCAGCCTGCTCATTACACGTCAAGGACCAAACTGAACCAAGGGGAAAAGCAAGGTCCTAGATGGTGCCAGTGTGATTGTGAAGCCTTTGAGGCTCTTCAAAGGTGGAAAGCTAACTCAAAATATGTGCTTCAGCGAAGCAAAATGATCAACTGCCTCAATACAGTCTCTGTTCAACAGCTGCTTATCTGTTAAAGCCCTCGGGAAACTTAGAGCTACGATTCAACAAATCCACAATGACGTTCCGCCCGAGCCTTTCCTCAGGAGATGCTTCACAGCCCAATCTACATCAAGAATGCTGTGACAACAGTCATGGAACCTATAGTGCTTTGCAGCATATTTCCCTCAACTTTTGCTTTATCTATTATTTATCAGGTAAGTAACTGTTTTCTGTTTACTTTCAGATATTGTTCACCTGTTTTCTTTCCCTTCGACTGAGCCTTTGGGTCACTCACTTTCTACAGTCTTGTTTCTTCACTCCCTTTTAACTTTACAGCCAATGCTGTTCCATCTCTCTCACAGAGCACCGTCTGAACCAACCATCCGCAACAATGGTGTCACCATTAACCTCAAGACGAGCTTCCTGTCTATGTCCAGCTCATAACCTCACCCTGACTCTGCCACCTCTTCAGCTCATCAGCTGCTGCAGCCCTCACCTCAGCTTTGGGCACTCTGCACCTATCTATTTCAATGCATTTTACATCTTGTTCTGTTGTGACTGTGAACTGAATCACTGCAGAGACATTGAAGCTGGTTGATATAAAAGGTCTTTATTCATCACAACAAACAGGCCTTCTCCCAGTAGCATCTCTCTGAACTCAAAGTACATCAAGTTTTATAATCTTAAGGACAAAGGTAACAGCAAGTAATTCAATACAATTTCAATAGCTACAATGACATTGTTTACTTCAATATTTTGGTTACCAGTGGTTCCATTGATCTACATATTTACAATGGGAGCACACTACAACTGACAAGAGACCTCTGAATGTTCAAATATGTTTGCTGGGACAAAATAATTCACATGGATGATCTGAAAGCTTCTAGGGACAGAGAAGCCAGAAACCCAAAGTTAACCTGGTTACGGCTGACCCTTTCAAATATCACAGTTATTGGTAGTGCAAATATCCTGTGACCATGTTTGATATGCTAGGTGACAAAATAACTTAGCTGGTGTGGACGCTTTCTTGCACTCAGTCACAATGGTGTAAAATAACGTTGCTGAAGTTGTCTGATGCCTGGTTTGATGTAGGTGAATTAACATCCCTCCATCGTCTTACATTTGGCTGATACAAAGGAGAACGACTCATAGTCATGTCAGTTTACAAACTGTATCTCTTGAGCAGCCAGCCTCCTGCTCTGTAGACCAGTGCTCTGTAGACCGTACTGTTTGTTTACAAATCTGTCCTTTTAATTTCAAACTGATTACTGCTTGCAGTTTACACTAAGAACTGAAGACTGGTTCTTGTTTGAGTTAATGCCTGGTATAATTCACATCGTTCCATTGCTCCTGAATCACTAACAGTCTTTTTTTTATTACTCAAAACACACTATCCTGCCTGGATCCTATGTCACACTAAACCCTATTCACCTATCACTCCTACATTTGCGACCTTAACATTTGAAAAAAATCTCAGTTCAGAAATTCTCACTCTTTTCAAATCTCTGCAAGACCTCACCACCCCCCCCACCCCCCCCCCACCTCCAGCCACACCAACCTCCTGGATCCCAGTGCTCCTCCACCTCTGGCCCTTTCTGCATCCTTGAGGTGATCCAACAATGGCAGGACATCAGGTCTGGGATTCCAACCCACCACCTTCTGCTCAAACTCTTAATCTGCTGTCAACAAAACCATTTTAATATCAACCTCACTGCAGAAAATGTTGGTCTTCTGCCTCAGACTCTCCTCATAGTTCACTGGATGAACATGCCTTCTAAATGCAAGACACATTTGCTACTGTTGATGAGCTATAAAGAGTAAAGTTTGCACCTTTAAACATTTTATCACACCACCCTCACCACCCCCGCCCCCCCACAGCACTACTTCCATTCAGATCTGTATGCCTGCAGTCTTCCTAATATTTGGATAACAGTAGTAAAGTTTCATCCAAAACTGGTTGTCACGGTGAGAGGATCAAGCAAGGTGATAGAAAGGAGGAGCGAAATATCATTGGTTTTTCACATGAGGTAGCTGGCTCGTTGACTATGATGTCACCAAGAGGACGTCTGTTAAAGAAGAATGGAAGAAAACCAACCATCATCCTTGGAGGTTTCTGGAACCTTGAAAAATGTTATTTATTCATCTTGCTGGAACTCTTTTCAGAGAAGCTGAACTGCATTCCATAGATGGTATGCACTGTGTGCCTGTAGAGGAGGGCGTTCATGTTTAAAGTGGTGGATGGTCTGCCAGTTAAGCAGACTGTTGTTCCAGGACAGGGCCAAGCTTCCAGGATGTTGTTGGGGCTGCACTCATGCAGGCCCGCGGAGAGTATTTTGTCACACTCTCGACCTGTGCCTTGTAAATGGTGGAAAGGCTTTGGCTATCAGGAGGTGAGTCACTCTGACCTGCTATTACAGCAACATATTGATGTGGCTGAGCCAGCTGAGTTTCAATGGAGATGCCCACCAGTACTGCCATTCAATGTCACGAGTCAGTGGATAGACTGTTGCTGGAGATGATTATCTCCAATGGCCAATATCAAACCACCCTGAATTTCTGGGGATGTTCAGAATACAATCAATCAACTGGCAGTAGAAGCAAACATGGGTGTTCAATCATTGGAAAGGCCAAGGAGGATGGAAAGCACAAGTTAATCGTGGCCACAGTTGCTGTGGTTCTGTAAGGGAAGAACAGAAAGTGAAAGGATGTGAACAGTGAGTTGGGGAGTGGATGGGGGAGAACGATATGTGATGGATCTAGATTAAGAAAAGGTTGCTGACAGAGATTACAGAAAGAACCGTGCAATTATGGCAGGCATTTCAAAGTGAGTGACTTTGAATAGAAGGGAGAAATACATGAGTGGGGATCATTTACAACGTCAATTGACGCAGTGATAAGGAAGTGGAGCTGGGTGATTGGTCAATCAGGGATGAGGACACGAACAGCTCCTACAAAAAAAGTACATCTGAGAAGCAGAAATGATTAGAAATGGAACCGGGGCTGCCACTGATAGAGGGAGCATGTGTTGGGGAGAAGGAGGAAGCAACTTATCTTCCTGGTACTGTCTGAAATAAGTTTCATCAACCTTTCTTCAAATGTCATAACCACCACATTAGTGTCTCTGACAAGTTCCAAGGAAAACTGACTGCAATGCTTCTGCTGGTGCTGCTTTAGCTGGGAGAGCAGAGGCTGTGTGTGTGTGTGTGTGTGTGTGTGTGTGTGTGTGTGTGTGTGTGTGTGTGTGTGTGCGTGCAACTATTGTCCAACATTTCACACCAATTCATCACTATATTAACCCCAAACCCCGAACCTTAGGGAAATAAGGTTCCACATGGTAGGCTTCTTCAGAAGGTCAGAGGCCAAGAGATCCAGGGAGGATTGGCCATGTGGATTCAGAATTGGCTTGACTGTAGAAAGCAGAGGGTTGTGGTGGAGGGAGTGCATTCAGATTGGAGGGCAGTGACTAGTGGTGTACCACAAGGATCGGTTCTGGGACCTCTACATTTTGTGATATTTATTAATGACTTAGATGAGGGGGTGGAAGGGTGGGTTAGCAAGTTTGCAGATGACACAAAGATCTGTGGTGTTGTGGATAGTGTGGAGGGCTGTCGAAGCTTACAGAGGGATATTGATAGGATGCAGAGCTGGGCTGACAGGTGGAAGATGGAGTTCAATCCAGAGAAGGGTGAGGTGGTACACTTTGGAAGGACAAACTCCAAGGCAGAATACAAGGTAAATGGCAGGATTCTGGGCAGTGTAGAGGAGCAGAGGGGTCTGGGGGTTCATATCCACAGATCACTGAAAGTTGCCTCTCAGGTGGATAGGGTAGCTAAGAAAGCTTATGGGATGTTAGCTTTCATAAGTCATGGGATCGAGTTTAAGAGCCATGAAGTAATCATGCAGCTTTACAAAACTCTGGTTAGACCATACTTAGAGTACTGTGTCCAGTTCTGGTCGCCTCATTATAGGAAGGATGTGGAGGCGTTGGAAAGGGTGCAGAGGAGATTTACCAGGATGCTGCCTGGATTGGAGAGTATGGATTATGAGGAGAGACTAAAGGAGCTAGGGCTTTACTCATTGGAGAGAAGGAGGATGAGAGGAGACATGATAGAGGTGTACAAAATATTAAGAGGAATAAATAGAGTGGACAGCCAGCGCCTCTTTCCCACGGCACCAATGTTCAATACAAGAGGGCATGGCTTTAAAGTAATGGGTGGGAAGTTCAAGGGAGACATCAGAGGGAGGTTTTTCACCCAGGGAGTGGTCGGTGCATGGAATGCGCTGCCTGGGGTGGTGGTGGAGGCTGATACGTTGGTCAAGTTCAAGAGATTGTTAGATAAGCATATGGAGGAATTTAAAATAGAGGGATATGTGGGAGGAAGGGGTTAGCTAGTCTTAGGCGTGGTTTGAAGTTCGGCACAACATGGTGGGCTGAAGGGCCTGTATTGTGCTGTATTGTTCTATGGTTCTATGGTTCTATTTCAGTGACAACCCCACTGCCATCAGATTTCTGAACTGTCCATGAACCCATGAACACTACCTCGTTATTCCTTCTTTTTGCACTGTTTACCTATTTTTGAAAATTTTAATAACTTTATGTCTTTGCACTGTACTGCTGCTGCAAAGCAACAAATTTCACGTCATTTAAGTCAGTGATAATAAAACTGATTCTGATTTTGAACCAGCCGGCAAAAGGACAAAATAGGATCACTCATAGACAGAACATATTGCAGATGGAAGCTTCTCATTTCTTTCCGTTTTGGGATTTCTCATTAATCCTTTGCTCCATGGTGATAGGTGAATGATTCCACACAAGATCATCCTTCTCCATTGATCACCATCCAGTTTTCTACTACAATGCTCAGTGCTGGTGGGATTCATACTGAAATTGGATGTATCGATATTACAGATGAGTAAAGGTAACTACAGAGGCATGAGAGAAGAGCTGGCCAAAGTTGATTGGAAGGTGACTCTAGCAGGGTTGAAGGTAGAGCAGCAATGGCAGGAGCTTCTGGGAGTAATTCGGAAGATACAGGATCAGTTCATCCCAAAAAAGAAGAAACGTTCTAAAGGGAGGATGAGGCAACCGTGGGATGCCAAAGGCAGCATAAGAGCAAAAGAGAGGGCATACAATATTGCAAAAATTAGTGGGAAGCTGGAGGATTGGGAAGCTTTTAAACACCAACAGAAAGCAACTAAAAAAGCAAAAAGGGGAGAAAAGATGAAATATGAAGGTAAGCTAGCCAATAATATAAAAGAGGATACCAGAAGTTTTTTCAGATATATAAAGAGTAAAAGAGAGACAAGCGTGGACATCAGACCACTGGAAAATGACGCTGGAGAGGTAGTAATAGGGAACAAAGAAATGGCAGACGAACTGAATAAGTATTTTGCGTCAGTCACCAACAACATGCCAAAAATTCGAGAGAGTCAGGGAGCAGAAGTAAGTGTAGTCGCTATTATTAAGGAGAAGGTGCTTGGGAAGCTAAAAGGTCTGAAGGTGGATAAGTCACCTGGACCGGATGGACTACACCCCAGTGTTCTGAAAGAGGTACAGTAGCTGAGGAGGTTGTGGAGGCATTAGTAGTGATCTCTCAAGAATTACCAGAGTCAGGAATGGTTCCGGAGGTCTGGAAAATCACAAATGTTACTCCATTCTTTAAGAGGCGAAAGACAGGAAATAGGTCAGTTAGCCTGACTTCAGTGGTTGGTAAGATGTTAGAGTCCATTATTAAGGATGAGGTTTCAGGGTACTTGGAAGCTCATGATAAAATAGGCCAGAGGAGGTTTACAAGAATGGTCCCCGGAATGAAAGAGTTAAAGTATGAGGAATGTTTGATGGCTCTGGGCCTGTACTCACTAGAGTTTAGAAGGATGAGGGGGGATCTCATTGAAACCCACCAAACATTGAAAGGCCTGGATAGAGTGGACGTGGAGAGGATGTTTCCAGTAATGGGAGAGTCCAGGACCAGAGCGCACAGCCTCAGAATAGAAGGGTGTTCCTTTAGAACAGAGATGAGGAGGAATTTCTTTAGCCAGAGAGTGGTGAATCTGTGGAATTCTTGCCACAGACAGCTGTGGAGGCCAAGCCATTGGGTGTATTTAAGGGGGAGGTTGATAGGTTCTTGATTGGTGAGGCCGTCAAAGGTTGTGGGGAGAAGGCAGGAGAATGGGGTTGAGAGGGAAAAATAAATCAGCCACGATCGAACGACGGAGCAGACTCGATGGGCCGAATGGCCTAATTCTGCTCCTATGTCTTATGGTCTTTGGTATTCATTGTCAAAGTTAATCATGAAAGTACTGAACTAGAAATTGTTCCACAACAAAATTGGGCTGTTTCTGGTCCATTGGATTATCATATTTTGCTTTTACAAAGAACCAACATCTGCACCAACCCACGTCAGGGGCTTGGTTACTGATCTATCTCGGCAGTTCCAAACTTCAATGCTTTTTCAGTAAAAACCTTGCTTTCGTTTGGCTCACCCTCCTATTGTAGGAAATTCAACCACCCTCAACTTTCCCCAGTCTCAACCGCACCCACATGCTTTTAAACACAGAGTTATCCACCTCATGCTGAATACAGAACCTCAAACAGTGCAACATTGCATTATTGGTGCACCAGCTGAATTTGTCCAAAACTTACCCCTTTCCCTCCTCCTGGCAGCCAGAAGGGTATCAGAATGCACCAGGAATTGTTCTTCTTACCCAATCCTTCACAATCTAGAATGGCTGTTTCCACCCCAGTTCAGAGGTAAGGCCCATGTGGAAACCACAGACTCTTCTACAGATGGAGTGGGTAATTCAGGAGGTGGAGGCCTCCCTCTGCCATTTACTCTGGGCATCCATGTGCTCCCAATACATGGCCTCAAGGGTTCATTGCCAACCTGAATTCTCCTTCTCCACATTGAACAGTCATGGACCAGGGACTCCCAGGAGTTAACAAGTATGTTGCAATCTTGCACAGAGGCATTGTGAGCATCCCTGAAATTCCCCTCTGTCCATCTTCCTGCAACAGAGTTCAGAACAGAGTCTCTGCTTCAGAAGTCTGGGTGGACAAATAAATTGCACCCCCTCCCATCCCCCTCCCCATTTGTAGAAGGGATCTGGTATTCAAGGTACAGATAATCACTGCAAATGCAAGTTCCTGAGATGTTCCTTCCATAGCATTGCTCTACGAGGAATCACTCATGAATGACCATGTTGCAATCCTGCAATTAAATATGTTTACTGTGGATTTTTATTCATGATGGTTATAAAAGCCTTTGTAGATGATTCGGACAGAATTGCTCTCATGTGGTGTTCAGGCACTAAATCAATATGGTAAATAATATAACATTACCACAGGGTACTTTCAGAATTGAAATAATTATCCTGAATAGAAATTTCAGCTGGTCTTTAAATAAATCACTTCAAATTTAAATAAGAGTCACAACATACAGGGTTTAAGACAAAGATTATGGAAATGAGTAAGGCAAAGATGAAAAGATTACATTGGAAATGACTGACTTTAAGGGAATAAGAAAGGATTTAGAGAAAATAAATTAAAATATTTACTGCCAAGTATTGATATAGAACAACACGGCAAATCATTAAAATCAGCCGTCAACTGAGTTGAGGAGAAATATATCTGTCCAAGAAGCAAGAACAGGTAAACTAACCATGATGGTCAAAGAGAAAATGGGATGTTTGTAATTAAAAGAAAAGGAGGAGGTGATAAGGGAGAGAGTGGCAAGGGACAGATATTAGGAAAGCAGTCAAACATTCAGGAAGCTAAAGGGAAACAATATATTTAAACCATCAAGGGATAGAAACAGAACAATGAAGTATTCTGCAGCTAGATAAATAACAAAAGAAAAATCAGAATATATGTAAGAATGTTAAGTTCCCCGGCAATGACAACAGAAATAGTTATTTTGCCTTCGTATTTACCAGGGGATTGTTACGGTGGATGTGACATTGGAAGAAAGGGCAAAAAAGTCATTGAAGAAAGCAATGAGAAAAAAAAACGTAAATTAACCAAACTGAGAGAGGTTTTACCCCTCTAGCCCCAATGAATATCATCCATAGTTAAAAACAACCATGGAAATAAAAGGAACACAATTACAAACTGACAAAAAGAAATGCTTAGAATAAAGAATACAAATCGGGAGTATGCTAATGTGGTTTATACATTTTAAATCAGATCTGGAACAAAACTGGGGTACGTGGACCAATGAGCATAAGGATAATGGAATCCTTATCCACTGCTGGAACAAAATACACCGAGGGGCAGTCAGCACGGATTGGTTAAGGAATGACATGATTGATCAGCCATACTGAATTTTTTAAGCTGTAACAAAGTAATGAGGGAATAAGGAAACCATGTAATAGACACAATGCTTCATAGTTTCTTGACAAATGCTTGGAATTCTATCATTACTTCACATCAATATTCAGTCACGCATTCATGGGCTATGCTGGTCTGGCAGTTAGGTTACTGGACAAGGAGCCAGAATTGTGGACCATTGATTGTTTTCCTGTCTTATCAATTCAAGGGCAACTAGGAATACACAATAAATACTGGCATCATCAGCAACTTTAGCACACCGTGAATGAATAAATTATAAAAAGTCCGAAACATCCTGAGTGGTCCTGTTGACTGCTAACTCTGGACCACGTTTTTTTGGAGTCCAGTGCTTGAGTGCCTTCTTCCAACACTGTCCCTGTAGGTTCCCATTCATTTCCAGTTTGAGAATAGAGGTAGGGTCATATAACAACACGGAAACAGGCCCTTCAGCCCACCAATCCATGCCAACCATTGAGCATCCGCCCACACTAATCCTGCACGAATCCCTTTTAATTTATTCTCTCTGCGTCCCCATCAACTTACCCTGGGTTCAACCACTCACCGATACTCCAAGGGCTATTAACAGCGGCCATTTAACCTAGCAAACCCACAGGGCTTTGGGATGTAGGAGGGAAACAGAGCACCCAGAGGAAACCCACACAGTCACGGAGCATACATGTAGAACCCACAAAGACAGCACCAGAGGTCAGGATTGAACTCGGGACCCTGGAGCTGTGAGGCAGTGGCTCCACCAGCCGTTCCATTGTGCCTACACATTTGTGAGGGGGATTGGTAAGTTTCAGAAAATTAAAGCTTCTTTGCATTAATTGAATTTATTTGAAATCACAGAAATACCCCTTAAAATATTTTTATGATTGTTTAAAATTTTTAACAGTTTATAAATACTTGTGAATGACCAAAGAGTCTGCAGGATTTATGATCGGAATGACCTGCCTTCTACAGAGACCCCTGATAAGAAAAAGGTAGGGTCAGCACTCCCAGAAAATAAGTCAGTGATCGGCAAGCATGGGTAGCTCCTCACTCCCATGAAATTCCAGGCTAATATCCTTGAAGTTTCAAAAATCCTTTAATAAGATTTCACATGACAGATCGATAACCAAATTCAAAGCAGGTGGAATCATAAGGCCTGGTTAATATAAAAGAGCACCACCACAAAATAAGGCAATATGACTAAACTTTCAGAAAGGACATATAATTGGTATAAAACAGAAAGGGCTGGAAATACTCAATGGGTGAGACAGCATCTACACTTCAGGTCAATGAACCTTCACCAAGTAATCAGCATTTGAATTTCAACATTGGTAAGTATGAACTGAGGCAGTTTGGGAGGAGGATTGAGGGGGGCACATTCTTCCTGGAGGTAAAAATATTGAAATGAAGTTGAGGAGTAATTGGAAACAAGACTTTGGATACCATAAATACACTGATCATGAATACGCCATTCAGATTAATGCACAAGAAAAGGCAAAAAGAAAACCCATTTTTAGGAAGATAGAATCAAAGTTACCTGTACAGAGTCCTGGTTAGAAATGTGAACAGTTCTAGTATCCATTTTATAGAAAGCCGGCAGAGATACTGGCGAATGAAAATGTAAAAAAAAAGATGGACTTCGAAATTGTAGAGTCAAAGAAAGTAAAAATGGTGAAAAGACAAAGCTGGAAGCTCTTGATCTGTTTCATACAGACTCTAGAATGCTTCCTGGAAGTTGGAAGCCACCAAATGTAACCACAATATTTAAAAAAAGGAGGGAGGGAGAAAACAGGGAGCAGTGGACCAATTGACCTGACATCGGTAGCAGGGGAAATGCACGGATCTATTACTGAGGAAGTGGTAACAGGTTAGTAATAAAATAAGATTAGGACTTTACACAGTCAACATGGATTTATGAAAAGGAAATTGTGTTTGACAGCTCTGTTAGTGGGAAATCAGGGGAGGTGGATAAAGGGAACAAGGGAATGAGGAAAACAGGAGGGAGGAGGGAGGAAACCTGGAAAAGAGTTGTCATTAGTCGTACGTTGAACAAGTTCTCACCTGAGCACTCAATCTAAAAGGATGGAGCCCCCAAATGGTCCTGAGCTGAATTATTCCAGGATGTCATTTATCCCACAGTCACCAAGAGCCTATTCACAGCTAGAATTGCCACATATCATTTGCATCCACGTTAATCAAACCTTAATTCTTCCCAGCAGGTACTTTGGGTTATGCTGGATTCCTTCCTCCCATGACCGCAAGCACTACATGCCTCATGACCTCTCCCTTTCTGTGTGAAGCTCAGAACTGCCAACACTAGTTACATGGAAAATGTGTGGAAGAACCCAAAACAAAACATCTCAGACATCACCATCCACTCTGTAGTTTCCTGGTTTTATTGTGTTACTTTTCAGAGAAATTAGATTGGTATGTTTTTGAGCATTGCACATCAATTTTGAAACATGCATACTTTTTGTAAATATTCCAAGGTGCCCACAGTTCGGACACCTCAGGGCAGTTAACGTAATGCTATTACAGCGCCAGCAACCTGGGTTCAATTCCGCCACTCTCTGTAAGGAGTTTGTACGTTCTCCCCATGCCTGCGTGGGTTTCCTCCGGTTTTCTGCCACATTCCAAAGACATACAGGTTAGGAGCTGTGGGCATGCTATGTTAGCACCAGAAGCATGGCAACACTTGCAGGCTGCCCCCAGCACATTCTCAGTAACGCAATTCACTTTTTGTTTCGATGTACATGTGACTAATAAATAAACATCTTATCTTTTCTTGTTTGGTAGGAAACTGGAATTGCAAATAAATATTCCATTCATCTGTGATAGAATGGGCCACCTGGTAGTGTGGACTCAGTAGGCCAAAGGGCTTGTTTCTGAGCTGTATGGTTCTATGACTCTATAAGTTCCCTTATAACTGCTGGATCTCATAAAGAAGCCAACATCTCACTTCCCATTGCTCAGCTGAGTATGGGGACATGTTGGCACCTTGTGAGGTGGGTGGTGGTGGACTCCAGGACAAGACAGCCTAAGCTTTCTCTGCAACGTCAGTAGCAGCATCCAATATCAGAAGTGAGTCCTGATGCAGGATCCTGACCCAAAATGTCAACCATTCCTTCTGACTCCACAGATGCTGCATGACCTGCTGACTTCCTCCAGCAATTCGTTTGTTGCTCCAGATTATGGCATCTGCAGTCTCCTGTGTCTCCAGCAGAACTCATCTGGAAAGATATTGTCTTGGGAGAGCTACAGTAGTTCCCTTGTTCAGGCCAAGGTTTACTTTGGAGGTAAGACCTGTTAATGACATCTGACCTTAATCTACATACTGCAAGATGTCTAACTTCAGATTTAGGTACCCAGCTTTACCAGCTGTCAAAGTTGTCGTAAAGACCAGGTGTAGCGGGATTCAGGAAGAGGGACATCAGATGGTAAGTGATCAGGTAAATTTAACTCCTTATCTGACCTCTTCCCAAAAGTGATTAGGGTCAAACTCTAAATGTCTCACAGCAGTTAACAGAGGAATCAATTTAATCTAATCTGGTGGGGCGAGAATTAATGAATTCAACAATGTAAGACTGGTTGAGATTTGTGAACAGCAACCTAAATGCACTGTCCCATCTGTGTGTTAGGTTGAAATGACCTACACTTTACAATCAATACTTTAAGAAGTTAATCTCCCCACTTCAGAGATAATACCTGTTTCGGATGTAAAACTGTCTTCGAATGCTTGTATTAGAAAGTGTTGCCTAGATATTGAATGGGTTTGTACCATGTTTCATGCAGAAATCACACAAAAATGGATTCAAATCAGAATAAGTGGACTTTGTGACCATTTCTAGGTGAATTAGCTCCAATCTGGAAATTGCACTGAGTACTTTGGTGAACTATTTACATTACCATGATTTTCCTTCAGCATTAGGTGAGCACCCAATGACATTATTATTTGTGCAAAACTAATTTAAACCCTTACAGAAATAACTTGGAGCTCAAATCTGCAACCTTTAACCAATGCCAAACAGCCACAATATAACAATGAGTGCACTACACTAGTTTGTTGCATGTTCTGTAATCTGAAGAGACAATCTGCTGATATTAGGAGACCTAACAAGACAGCTTCAGGTGACAGGCTAATCAATCATTTCATCCAACAGATTGTTCTGCCATTAACAGAGAATAAAATGCTGGACACGCTGAATGAATCTAGACAACACATAGGGAAGAGAGAAACCGAGTTAACATTTCAGGTTGAGGACCGAGTGTTTCCTGGAAACACTCAGCAGGTCAGGCAAGATCTGCACAAAGAATTAGTTTTAAGTTGCAGAGAAGGTTGGGGAGAGATTGATCAGACAAGAGGGAACGTCTCTGAAAGGGTGAGGCCTGGGTTGCCTAGGTGATCCCAGTGTCTGTGAAGCAGGTTGGTGGATAGTTTGATGAGAGAAGTTAGAGAGAGAAAACAAAGTGATGCGTAAAAGTTGCGAAATGCAGGGCAGAGCTGTTGCTGAGATCTGAAAACCTCAGGAGAATGCTGGAATCAGATCAGGTAGGGTGAGAGAGACAATGAGTAAAAAAGTATTAAAGGTAATATTTTCGCAAAACTGGCTGATATAACAGGAAAAGTAAATGATCTAAAATTGTTGAATTTAAAAATGAATCCCAAAGACTGCAATGTGCAATGTGTTGTTCTTAAAACTAGCTTGGTTTCTCATTAGTTTCAGTTCTGATGAAGGGCCTTTGACCTGAAACATTAACTCTGTTTCTCCTTCTGCAGATGCTGCCCAACCTGCTGAGTGTTTCCAGCATCTTCTGTTTTTATTTCAGATTTCGAGCATCCTCAGTTTTCTGATTTTTGACAAACAGCAAGTCCTTTCTCCAGTATTTAGCAACTGAAATATTCAACAGATCCCTCAGTAGTAACACGGCTGACAGCACTCCGTTACTGGGGTCACTCATGGTGCGACCACCCTCAGGGACACAGAACTTGTCGACATTTTTGCAACCACACAAGATGAGACTCTGCTGCATTCACACACCCAGCAGCTGCAGAATCTTCACAGTAGCATGCTGTGTGCTACACTCTACTATCCTTAATACAGTATCTTAAATCTGTGTTCTCTGTTATTGACCCATTGACTCATAATAAGCAGAAGTGGAAAGAGTTTCCCCCTCGTTACAGTGAAGATCCTTCATGGTTGAATTAAATTGACCCTTAAAGTCCACTGCCGTAAAAAGAACCATTCCAGCCTCTCTGGCCCCTTCACCTAACTGAAGACATAATATCAAAATACCTTAAGAACCTACAAAGGAGAGGTTTTAATGGCAAGCACAATCCACTCAGCAGCAATGCAAATGTCATTTGGGAATAATCACCTGATACACACCCAAACCCAATCAGAGCAGAGTTGTAATAACATCAGTCTTGGCTCAATTGCCATTAGCATTGTCATTGAATTGGAAGACTATCAGTTCATGCCTCACTTCACAGAACTGCGCACACACCTGAGTTTAACTCTTTATTGTATCACTGCAGTGTTACTTCTCAACTGGAGAATAACTTGGTGCGCCACAAATGGACATAAAAGCGATTGGCCTCTTTGGAAACTTGATGCGTGTCAATTGACTGCAGCACTTTCTGTGATACTACTGTGGTTACATTTCAACAGCATTAGAACGAGGTTGTGAAAAGTGCTACATAAATGCAAATGAACTTATGCTAAGTGGAGGAAGCAAGAAAGTGATGTTAAACAGTGAAAAACATTGGGGCAGTCTCAGTGGCCTAAAGGAATCCTGTACCATGCAATAGAAGATGGTCATCCAGTGAATGAAAAAAAAATGCAGACTACTGAGTCTGATGAAGATCTAAAGATAAACAAGGATTTAAATAAGATAAGATATATTTATTAAGATAAGATATATTTATTAGTCACATGTACATTGAAACACATAGTGAAATGCATCTTTTGTGTCGAGTGTTCTCGGGGGAAGCCGGCAAGTGTCCCTACGCTTCCGGCACCAACATAGAATGTCCTCGGCTTACTAACCCGTATGCCTTTGGAATGTGGGAGGAAACCGGAGCACCCGGAGGAAACCCACGCAGACACGGGGAGAACGTACAAACTCCTTACAGTCAGCTGCCGGAATTGAACCCGGGTTGCTGGCACTGTAATAGCGTTGCGCTAACCGCTACACTGCCGTGCCTGTCCTATGAGCTATATAACTGTAATGATCTTAAAACAAACAGAGGCCTTATCAGCACAAAAGAGTGGGATGTTAGCCAGGTGTAACCCAAAGGTAGTGGATAACTTTGTGAAATGTAAATGGAGCTCAGGTCAAGATTGGCTTTGAGGGCAGTAAAGGACAATCCCACCATGTGTGAGCTGCATTACTGGGAATAAGGCACAAATCAGAAAGGTTTGATTTCTTTCTTTGTTTTCCCCAAAATTTCTACTGTTGAAACAATGGGATCCCACCACATCTTCCAGCCCATGTGTACATTTTCACCTCTGCCCTTTAGCTAGTCTTTATTTTTGTCCTGGATTAAAAAATAATATTTTGTCAAAAGATATAAAAACAGCTTATATCTAGCTTTGCAATTAATCAGTAAAGCTAAATCTCCAATTTGTAGTCACCTTCTGTAAAAAGCACCATGTATGAGGGTGAAAAATATGGGGACTTAATGGGAGTTTTCACCGAGTGAGGGTTGCGATGGTGCTGGAGTTGCAATGCAGTAATGTTGCATTACTGCTTCCAATCGTGTTATGAGTCTGGAGTAGGACGTCAACAGGGCCTGAGCTCTACAAGATAGCCGGATTGTGCTGGGATTGCCACCCACCTGCATTCACCTGGTGTGGACGTGGAGAACTGATCCTCCTGGGTTTCCGTACCCTGGAGTTAGACCATAAGACGTAGGAGAAGAATTAGGCCATTCAGCCAATCGAGTCTGCTCTGCCATTTGATTATGGCTGATCTATTTTTCCCTCTGAACTCTATTTTCCTGCCTTTCCCCCATAACCTTTGATGCCCTAACTAACCAAGAACCTATCAACCTCTGCTTTAAATATACCCAATGACTTGGCCTCCACAGACGTCTGTGGCAATGAATTCCACAGATTCACCACCCCCTGGCTAAAGAAATTCCTCCTCAAGGGACTGTTCTAAAGCAGTGTCCTTTTATTCTGAGGCGGTGCCCTCTGGTCCTAGACTCTCCCACTACTGGAAACATCCTCTCCATGTCCAGTCTATCCAGGCCTTCCAATATTCGGTAGGTTTCAATGAGATCCCCCCTCATCCTTCTGAACTCCAGCCAGTACAGGCCCAGAGCCATCAAACGCTCCTCATACATTAATCCTTTCATCCCCAGGGTCATTCTCATAAACCTCCTTTGGACCCTGTCCAATGCCAGCACATCCTTTCTTAGATATGGACCCAAAAATGCTCACCATGTTCCAAAAGTGGTCTGACCAACGCCTTATAAAGCCTCAGCATTACATCCTTGCTTTTATATTCTAGTCCTCTTGAAATGAATGCTAACATTTGCCTTCCTTACTACCGACTCAGCCTGCAAGTTAAAAGTTAACCTTTAGGGAATCCTGCACTGGGACTCCCAAGTCCCTTCGAACCTCTGATTTCTGAATTCACTGCCCATTTAGAAAATAGTCTGTGCCTTTATTCCTTCTACCAAAATGCATGACCATACACTTCCCTGCACTGTATTCCATCTGCCACTTCTTTGCCCATTCTCCCAAACTGTCCAAGTTCTTCTGCAGACTCCCTGCTTCCTCAACACCTCCACCTGTCTTTGTACCATCTGCAAACTTGGTCACAAAGCCACCAATTCCGTCATCCAGATCGTTAACATATAATGTGAAAGGTAGCGGACCCAACACTGACCCCTGGGGGATGCCACTGGTGACTGGTGGCCAACCAGAAAATGCCCCCTCTATTCCCACTCTTTGCCTTCTGCCAGTCAGCCAATCTTCTATCCATGTTATTACCTTTCCTGTAACACTATGGACTCCTATCTTGTTTAGCAGCCTCATGTGCGGCACCTGTTGGGTGGAGTTGGGTGGTGAGGTCTCCGCAGTGACCAGCCACCAGGGTGCAGAGTGCAGCAGCCTCAACAGATTAAAGGAGGCAAAGCTGGGGACACAAACTTGATTTGTTTCAAAGCAAGTTAACAGGTTTTAAATGTCTGATGTCACATTAAAGTAAATATATATTTTTAAAAATCATTGCAAAATATAAAGAAATAAAAAATTTTAATTCAGGATGGTTAGAAATAAGTTAAAACATTAAACTTATGTAAAATAAAGAAAAACACTTACTGTCGCCATTCTGCAGGTAGAGAAATGAATGGAGTCTTCCGAACTGTGCTGGATATGATCTGATTTCAGACTGGAGAGGCAATTCCCAACAGGACTGGGCCACATCACCCAAATTCAGATGGAGTCCATGTCGGGTAGATATTTGTAGTGGCACCTATCACTAATTAAACCTTAAACCTACTGTGGGTCTCTATAAGTATAGCATTTACTTCGCCTTGAACAGTTGAATAGCAGAAGTTCCCTTCAAGGCATAGCCCATACTCAGGAGGATTCTCCCCTTTAACCTTTGTACTCATTCCCTCTTCACAGTGCATCACCTGAGTATTATTTTTCTGCTGGCTTCAGGCTTCAATATTAACATAAATGCAATTCTTCTTCCAATTTTCATCAATTTCAATGCCAGCCCTGAAATCTAGAGAATTGGGTTCATCAACGAGATTATTGGAATCCTGGTCCGGTCCAGCAAGCCCAAAGTGGAATTAAGGTTGCCAACTCTAGATGGACACGTTCCTGAAAGTTTTGTCACATGATATCCCATGGCAAACTGCCTGCCCCACAATCCTGCCAATGGGTCCTCAACATCACAGGTACAACGACCCTATTGGTAAACCATCAGGCACCTCACTAGCTGGTTGAATGATTCAGCACTGTCCGTCATTTTGTTGCTATCTCTAATATTTTTATAATTAACGAAAAAAAGAGCAGAAGTAAATTATTGGCCCTATAACTTTGGAACTCCTGGAGATGATAAGGAAATCCTGGACAGCTGACAACCCCATCCGCCTGTGAGGCAATTTGTATGCCTGATGTGTTCAATAAAGCAGATACATCGTGAACAAGCTGCTCGCCAAGCAATTCATTGAAGCCCAGAAGAAATCAAAAGCATTAAGAACTGGCATTTGATCAGAAGCTTTCCAAATTCTCAAAAAGTAAACACTCAATATTGTCTCCCTTTGAATGATACAATTATCATTGTCTGATCTTGAATCCGATGCATATGCTTCAATAGTGGAACTGATGGGTTTAATGAGCAAGAGGGTCTCTTGGTAATTCCACAGGAGAACATCAATCATCTTATCAAGCTCGTCTGGGTATTAATACAACAGCATTTCTACTTGCACCATGTACAGGCACAGATCTTGAATGAAGAAAGCAAACAAGCGCCTTGAGGAACATACACCCCTCATTGCAGGATCAGTCTTCAAAATATTGTGCCATCCAAGAGTCATAGCATCTTTTAGCATGGAAACAGGCCCTTCGGCCCAGCTGGTCCATGCTGATCAAGATTCCCATCTAAGCTGGTCCCATTTGCCCATGTTTGGCCCATATCCCTCTAAACCTTTCCTGTTCATGTACCTGTTCAAGTACAATTAGGATTACCACTAAGTTATTCATGCACAACCACTGGTAACAATCTCACATGCAGAAATTACATTTTCTTTAGGAGTTCAAGTTCTGCATTTCAGAAGCACAAAAATGATTGGACATGTGACAGCTCAGAGCTGTTCCCATCTCCCCGCTGTGCTTTATTCAATTACATTTTAGCCTTCACCCAAAAATCTAGAGTTCAAATGCTGACTTGAAGATATATCGCCATTCCTTCGTTATCCTGCAACTTCCTCTCCAACAGCACTGCGGGGACAATTCACCAGAGGTCTGCAGCACTTCAAGAAGACAACTCACCTTCAAATTCCCAAGGGCAATTGGGTCTGGGCGATAGATGTTGCTTTTGCCAGCATTTCATGTCTTGTAAAATGAATTTAAAAATTACCTTAAGTATCTCAATTATCATACTCTTTAACTTTCCATGTTCAAGCAAATATACTCCCAGTCCATGGAACCTATTTTTGTAATGTAATTCTTTTGGTCCCGTTCTCATGATTCACAGATTCTTTTTCTTCAATGTGACATTATAATTTACAAAGATCATTTCTGAGAAGAAGATAAAATGAGAAAAAGAAGAAGATTCATTACAGACTATCAGCCTCCACGTAGACCCTACCTCCTCAAGATTCTCAACAAAGTCAACACTGCGAGGAGGAGGAAGATGAATGCCTGGTCTACTTGCAACCTAGTTTATGAACACTTGTGTTGTAAGTGGTATTAAATGAGGCAGTTTTATCACAGTAATTAAAAAGGATATGATTGTGTATTGTAATTAAACTGATTACCTCTGGGCTTGAAATTCCCTTCACACTTTGCAGAAAAATGATGAACTCTACATTTCCTCAACAAAGCACGTCATTGACGAACATCCTTTGAGGATTCAGTGGCTGAAGCGGGCAGGAAATGGCCATAGTCCTCTTACCCTGATGAGTTCACAGATCACAAGATTTGAATGCTATAATTACCTATCAACGCTGAGCTCCAGGGATCAAGAGAGCAGGGAATGAAGCATGAAAGACTTCAAAAACAAATGCACCACTCTTAAAGTGCATCCATTGTTGTAATGTAGGAAGGATGACAGCCATTTTATACACAGCAAGCTCCCAAAAATCCATGACCAGGGTAACGTTGATTGACATGCCAGGGTACTGGAGAAAAAGCCATTACTTTTCTTCAGAATGACTGCGTTGTATCCTTTACCTCCCATTGGTTTAAAACTTCATTGAAAGACAGCAGACTTAAAATTGCAGCTCTCGTTCAGTACTTTGCTGAAGTCTCAGCCTGGATTTCTGTGCCCAAGTCTCTGGCATGAGACTTGAACCACAATGTCTAACCCAGAGGAAGAGTATGTATCAATTGGGATCCATTTTGCAATAGAAGACATGGGAATAACACTCACAGCAATGAAGAAGGACCAGGATATTTCTAAATCAAGATTGTGTAGGAGGTGTTGTTCCCTTGCACCTGCTGCCCTTGTCTTTGCTGGTGGAGGTCACAGAGATGGGAGCTGCTGTCAAAACAGCCTTGTTTTACAGTGACATGGTAGCTCAGCTGGTAGAGCAGCTGCCTCACAGCTCCAGCAACCCAGGTTCGATCCTGACCTCCGCTGCTATCTGCATGGAGTTTGCATTTTGTCCCTCTGACTGGGTGGGTTTCCTCTGTATGCTCCTGTTTCCACCCATAGCCCAAAGACATGCAGGCCACAGCAAATTGCCCCTAGTGTGTGGTGGAATTTGGCAGGAGTTGATGGGAATGTGGAAAGAATAAAATGGGATTAGTGTAGTTCCAGTGTAAATCGGTGCTAGATGGTCAGCACAGACTTGGTGGGCCGAATGGCCTGTTTCCATGCTGTATGTTGTTATGACTGGAATGTGATTTCAGTGGTTGAACAGCCTGCTAATAGGCAGTGTGTAGGCTCATATCTGACTAAATCAGTAAATTGGCAAATTGATTTATTATTGTCACATGTACCAAGGTTTGTTTTGCATGCAATCCATACAGATCACTTCACCAATTCAGTGCATTGAGGTAGTGCAAGGGAAAACAATAACAGAATGCAGAATATAGTGTCACAGTTACAGAGAAAGTACAGTGCAGGCAGACAATAAGGTGCAAGGCCATAACAAGTCCATCTTATCGTACCAGGGGACTTTTCAATAGTCTTATAACAGCAGGATAGAAGCTGTCCTCGAGCCTGGTGGTACATGCTATCAGGTTTTTGTATCTTCTGCCCGATAGGAGAAGGAAGAAGAGAGAACGTCTGGGGTGTGCTGGGTCTTTGATTATGTTGGCTGCTTTACTGAGGCAGCGAGAAGTATAGACAAGAGTCCATGGAGGGGAGGCTGGTTTCCGTGATGTGCTGAGCTGTGTCCACAACTCTGCAGTTTTTTGCGGTCGTGGGCAGAGCAGTTGCCGTACCAAGCCATGATGCATCTGGATAGGATGCTTTCTATGGTGCATCGATAGAAGTTGGTGAGCTAACCGGAGTTGTTCAGTTCCCTTGAGCTGTAATTGTCCTGCAAAAGGAGGAAAAATGAAAAGCAGTTAGTTAATGAGAAGAAGTCACTTGTGAAGTTTACTCCCTACATTTATAATGCAGCCAAGCCACCACAGAAGAGTACATGTGCATATAAGATAAGATAAGATAAGATATCTTTATTAGTCACATGTACATCGAAACACACAGTGAAATGCATCTTTTGCGTAGAGTGTTCTGGGGGCAGCCCGCAAGTGTTGCCACGCTTCCAGCACCAACATAGCATGCCCACAACTTCCTAACCCATATGTCTTTGGAATGTGTGAAGAAACCAGAGCACCCGGAGGAAAGCCATGCAGACATAAAGGCCTGTTCATGTTAATTCAGAGCTTGGATGTATCTCTGCTTGCCAATTGTTCAAAGGAATTGCAGCAGAATGGCTCAAGAACAAAATCTGAACTATAACTTCACAGGTCCAAAGAACTGGGTTCAATCCTGACCTCTGGTGCTGCCTGTGTAGATCTGCATGTTCTCACTGTGACTGCGTGGATTTCCTCCCAGGTGCTCCCACATCCTGAAAACATGTAGAATGGTAGGTTATTTGGCTACTGGAAACTGTCCCAAGCTTTTCCTGAATATTGGAGTCAGGGAGGATTTGAGATGATGGGAATGTGGGGAAAATAAAATGGTTTGGGGTAGGATTGGTGTAATATTCAGTGCTAGATGGTTGGCATGGACTCAGTGGGCTGAAGGGCCTGTGTCCCTGCTGTATCACTTTATGACTCTAATACCCTGCATGGAAAAATATGTATTTCGTTTAATTTCTTCTTTTAAAGTTGAGCTAACTATGTCAGCCACCTGCAAACAAGAGAAACATCAATGGAGTTTTTATTCCTCCTGATCCGGGTACAGATAAGTGTGTTATAACATGCAGGTAGAAATCAGGAGAGGAACCTTCGTTGGTGTGGACTAAACTCACGAGAGTACAAATTCTGGCCTATATTATTCACACAATTGAGAAGCTGTAAAATTGTTGTGTGAGAACAGTTTTCCAATTATTACATCTTGCATTTCTTAAAAGCATAAATAAATTATAGTAGAGGGACCCAGAGAGGTCTGCAGCAGACTCACCCCCGGACTTCAAGGACCAACCTTCTGCAAATTATTCTTCCCCACTCATCCACTGGTAAAGCGTTAAGGAAAGTCAGGCGAGAGCACTGAGATATGCTGCATTAATTTTTAATGCTTAATGTCCAAAATGTTTCAAAATAAACAGGGCAATGGGAAGTGAGGGCAAACTACATAAATTTAGTCGGATGAAGGTCTTACAGTGTAACAAGAGAGAGGATTTCAGAACATTAACACTACCTTGTGCGAACGAGGGAGAGGGAGAGGGAGAGAGGAGGAGAGAGAGCGAGAGAGAGAGAGAGAGAGAGAGAGAGAGAGATCAAGTGTCTGGGTACCTGGCTTAAAAATGCAAAGAATGACAGGTAGGGATCCATCCCTCAGTCCACCTGCCTGTCCCATATAACTCTGATGCCTAATGTGTTTCTACAAGAAAATAAAATCTGATCCTTATCAAAAATGAAGTAGTCTAAACCTTCCTGGGCTATTGAAATTTGTTGGCTGTGATTACGATTAGACTATGTCTATTTCTCAAATAGGATCTTAGCCAGAAACATGTCACAGTCCAGATTCTAGTCCAGATGAAACGTCGACTGTCCACTTCCCTCCACAGATGCTGCATGACCCACTGAATTCCTCCAGCCTTTGGTGTTGCAAGCAAAAACTCAAGTGTGGTTCTCATAAAGAGAAGGAGATTCTGTTGCCTTTCCAATTGATGGGTAAGAGTGAAACTCCACGTGGATGAGCATTGAGTGGCCAGTTGTTAGAATGTAGGGGCAGGACATTTGGAAACAGTGACTGTGACAGTCAGTGCATATCCAGTGAGATGCCAACTTGAACCATGATTAATCAAACCTTAAAGAAACTATCTCCTGAGATTAATTTTTTTCACCATCATTTAGATGTGGAAGTTAAACATAACAATAAGAGTGAAATGATAAGTTTTTGCTTCAATAGTTTGTAATTTTCTTTACTGAAATATCTGAAATGAATCATTTTTCAACAAAATGATGACTGAGGGAATCAGTTGTGGATTAACCTGCTGATAGTGTAATTCGGTGGAAATTATTCAAAGGACACGGCGGCTACATTTTTCTGACGGGGAGTGATTAGACATTTTGCTCCCTGATCTGTTTAGTCAAGATTGATTATGACAAGAGGTAGCCATTTAAAACAAATGGTCACAAATTTAGATGGAATAAATGGGAGCTGTAACATTGAATTGGAGTTTTGAAGCCAGAGGAGTAATAAAAAATGACAATCAGCAAACAAGTATTTATCTGATGTGGGACAGGTTGAGGAAGCCTTAACAATATTTACATTTGAGCATTTACGGAGATATTGTTCAGTTTCTTTCATTACTCACAAGTACCCTGCAGCCTGCAATGCAGTTTCTGATCTTTACGTCTCTGCAAACTAAACATAGAGATGGATTTTGTCCATTTAATTATTCTTATCATCCTGCTTCCTGTAGAGATTATCTCAACTACACCTACTCCCACTCTGCTTCCTGTAGAGATTATCTCAACTACACCTACTCCCACTCTGCTTCCTGTAGAGATTATCTCAACTACACCTACTCCCACTCTGCTTCCTGTAGAGATTATCTCAACTACACCTACTCCCACTCTGTCTCCTCTAAGGTCTCCATTCCTTTCTCTGAGATTCACTGTTCCCACTGTGTAGACCCTGATGAAAAATCTTTACCCTATGGCACCTTGAAGTGTCTTTATTTTTCTTTGGTTGTGCCTTTCCCACTACCAAAGATACCGGTACTGTGTTTTCTCTATTTCATGCTCTTCTGCTCTCACACCTTCTCCTTACAGCCAGAGTAAGGATTGAGTCCCCCTTTTCCTCATTTTCAACCCCACCAGCCTCCACATTCAATAGACCATCCTCCACAATTTCCATCGCTTCCATCACCAGACATATCTTTCCTTCTCCTCCATTTCAGCATTCCAAAGGGACCACACGCTTCACTACTGCACGGTTCATCCTCCCTTCTCCAGCAACTAGCTCCTTTCTCATGGCACTTTCCCATGTAATCATAGGAGATTCAACACTTCCTCTTTCATCTCTTTCCACCACTCAGGGACCCAAACGACTCTTTCCGGTGAAGCAATGACTCTCTCGCACTTCTTCCAGCCTGGAGTTAGTGCATTGGTGCACCGGTGTTGGTGCTCATGATGTGATCTCCCCTACTTTGGGGAAGCCTAATGCAGATTGGGTGGTCACTTTGCAGAACACCTTTTTTCAATCCACAAGGGTGACCCTGAGCTTTCAGCTGTCATTTTATTCCTCTACCTCACTCCCACTCTGGCCTTTCTGTCTTCAGCCTCCTACACCCTTCTATCAATGCCCAATGTACACTCGAGGAACAGCACCTCATCTTCCAACTGGGCATGTTGAAGCATTTGCAGTTAAACATTGAATTTAACTATTGTAGATAGCCACTTCATTTTTATTGTTTTTGTTACCCTCTATAGAACATAGAACAGTACAGCACAATACAGGCCCTTCAGCCCACAATGTTGTGCCATTAACTTTGTACTCTGCCTTGAAGTTTATCCTTCCAAAGTGTACCACCTCACACTTCTCCGGATTGAACTCCATCCGCCACTTCTCAACCCAGCTCTGCATCCTGTCAATATCCCTCTGCAACCTTCGACAATCCTCTACACTATCCACAACACCACCGACCTCTGTGTCATCTGCAAACTTGCCAACCCACCCTTCTACCCCCTCATCCAACTCATTAATAAAAATCATGGAAAGCAGAGGTCCCAGAACCTATAGATGCGGCTGTGCCTGTCTATTTCAATGTTTTACTTTTTTGTCTCCATCCACCAGTTTTTAAAGCAACTGTTACGTTGACAACCTTGTCTCCACCGTCAGAGTTATTCTTCTTGTTCTCTCCACCTCTCCCTCTCTAAAAACATCCTTATTTTCTCACCTTTCCAGTTCTGATGAAGGGTCCTTGATCTGAAACATGGACCCTGTTTCTCTCCCCACTGACGCTGTCTGACCTGGAACACACTGCCTGAGAAGCTGGTGGAGGCAGGTACTCTCGCAATATTTAAGAAGCATCTGGACGGCCACTTCAATCAGCAAGGATAGGAATCCACAGACCAAGTTCAGGTAAATGGGATGAGTACAGATGGTCGGCATGGACATAGTGGGCTGAAGGAACTGCTTCTGTTCTGTATGGTCATAATCTATGGCAAGGGTAGCAGACGCTGGGAAACTCCATCACCTGCAGGTTCCCCGCCAAGTCACACGACATCCTGACTTGGAAGGATATTGTTGTTCCTTCATCGTCTCTGAGTCTGCGCCCTGAATTGTGGGAGCACCTTCACCAGAAGAACTGTAGCAGTTCAAAGATCAGGTCACCCCATCTTCTCTGGACAACTGGGGAGGGTCAGTAAGGGCCAGCCTTCCTGCTTCCCCCAGATCCAGGAAAAACGAAGAAATGAAAGAAGCTCGAATGGTCTGGCCTCATCTTCCACATGCCTGACAGCCAATTCCCGAAACAGACACTTTACTCCGAGCTCCATCACAGAAAAGAATTTTCAGGAGGATTAAGAAAATGCTCAATGGATGTCCTTAAGGCCTCTTTGAAAAAAAAATGTAATGTCCTCACTGTAACCCAAACTGGCAGAGGAGTGTCAGGGAAGCTGCTAGGCTCTTTGAATCTTTCCAGCTGGAGCACTTAAAACAAAACAGTGTAGAGAAGTCCAAAGGAGCCATCCACCCTTTCCAGCACCTCATGACCCACCTGTGGAAGAGTTTGTGGTTCCACATTGGCCTCATCAGTCATTGCAGAACCCACAGCACAGGAGTGGAAGCAAATCACCTTCAATCGCAAGGGAATATCTAAGAAGAAGGAAGAATATTTCTTTGTGCATCTGTGTGTATTTAGTGCATTTGTGTATACACTCAAATCATTGTGTTCATCATCGTCACAGTTACTGATAATGAAGAATATGACCTCGTCAGTCAGATTCTGAAATATAACGAGTGAAAAGAAAGATATGTAGGTTAAGCAGATAAGTTATTCAGAAGTGTAATTATACGGAGACCTCTGGTGTGTCAGTCAGAGTTATGTGTGCCAAATGAAGGCAGCTCATAAAAGAGGCGATATTTGATTTAAGTACTTTGCTGCTTGCTCCAGAGAGAAGTTGATGATAGCTCAGAATTAATAAAATATGAGTCAACAGAACAAGCCTTTGTGTGCCCATGTGCACAATTTGTGCAGTGTATGTTCATTTTTTTTAAAAATTAAGATGTTGTTCCTATTTATTTTTTTAAATTTAATATGAATTCCATGATTTGAGCTGGGACCCAGGAAGAATAAAGTTCTCTGGAATATCAAATTTCAGCAGTACAGTGATGTCTTTGCCATTTGCTAAGATGCAAGGGAAGCCCATGTTCGAGTTACAAACACCGAAATGTCACTCAAGGACAACAGATTGGACACAGGGTTGGTGGAAGACCAGATCTGCCACACGGTGCAAAGATTACATTAGCTTTTTCATCTGCCTCCATTTTAACCCTCAAGCGAGTTGTTTTTTCATTAGACCATACAGATATGTTTGTTTAGTCATGCCTGCTGAACCCTTGGACTTGGGTTGTTAACAATGTTTCCAAACAAATAGGAGCAGTTATGTTATTAAGTGAACCTCTTGGAGAAATTAAAAACCACACCTGGACAGACATAAACCGTGATGTGAAGACACTAGGAGCTAGCTATCGCCACCTGCTGTCTCATGCAGCCAGTCAGACAACCCACAACCCAGAAGATAAGTTAACAGCAGACCCAGGGCACTGCAGGAGGCTGGACTGGTCAGGAGAACCGGTCGGAAGACTGAGCCACTTGACAGAGGTGAACTGACCATCTGCTCCAGGATTGCAAGGCTGCTGAAGGCACAGGTGATTTCCGTCAGACGGGAGGTGGTATTAATTCAGTGAATCCGACCTGGTGCACCTAACTTGGCACAATGGTGCAATCAGTAGAGGCACTGATGCACGATTCCAGTGACCCAGGTTCAATCCTGACCTCCGGCGATGTCTGTGCGGAGTTTGCACCCTCTCCCTGTGACCTCACGGGTTTTGCACCAGTGCTCCGATTTCCTCCCACGTCCCAAGATGTGTGGGTCAGTCAGTTCATTGGCTGCTGTAAGTTGCCCCCAGTGTGCTGGTAAGTGGTGAATATGGGGAGAGTTAATGGGAATGTGTAAGTTAGTGTAAAATGGGTGCTTGATGGTCAGCACAGACTCAATGGGCCAAAAGGCCTGTTTCTGTGAGGCTTCCGGGGAGCCAGGTCTAGGCTCTCTCCTGGACGATCTACCACTTCAGCAGTTCCCTGCAATCTTGTGATAGGGACAGTTTGGGCAAAGAATTCTTGCTGCTCTGCAGAAAGCAGATCAACAATTTACCATCAGATGCATAAAAGTTATTCTTAGAGTTGAAAGGTTAGGAGAGAAGAGTGGTGATGGTATTGCCATCACCAGGTATCTACAGACTGGGCACGGGACAGCAGCTAATAAACCAGCTGCTTCAACATATCCTGCAGAGGGGATATATGTGGATGTCAGACAATGTTGTATAGATACCCGAACCGGTCAGGACTTCCTTCTTTGCAGAAGAAAACCCATCAAATGCATCAGGGTTGGTCATAATGGTGTTGTAGCTGTCAAATGTTTTGTCAAGTCTGAGGGTAGCAGGGCAATCAGTACTAGTTGTAACAATTGTGGGAGCCCAGTGTGACTTCCGGCTCTGAGTGAGCAAGAGAGTCCAAAGTCTCAGTTTTGCAGAGAGCAAAATGGAGTCTCTGGATCGGGCTAACTTCTGAGGTGTGCGCAGACAATAAGGCACTAATTTATTCACCTAGTCATGGAAGTAAAATGTTTAATAGTGTAAAAGGTGGGTAGAAAATGTCTTCACAAAGATTGGTATTGGTATATTACTGTCACTTGTACTGAGGTACAGTGAAAAACTTGTCTTGCATACTGATTGTACAAATCAATTCATTACACAGTGCAGTTACATTGAGTTAGTACAGAGTGCATTGAGATAGTACAGGTAAGAACAATAACAGTCCAGAGTAAGGTGTCACAACTACAGAGAAAGTGTAGTGCAGGTAGACAATAAGGTGCAAGGGTCACAACAGGTAGATTGTGAGGTCAGAGTCCATCTCATCATATAAGGGAACCGTTCATTAGTTAGTCTCAATGGATTCAATAGATTGTAGTTCTCAATGCCGGTTAAATTCGAGCACAGGTAAAGACTATCAACAGTTTCCCTTGCATTTCCTGACAAGATGTAGCAACCAAGCTTTGGCTCAGGGCATGTACTCAAGGTAGAAGATTTTACATGGATCTGCTATAATCAGACGTATTATCTGTGCGACGGCCTAATGGTTTCTGGGCACTCTGCATTCTGATCTGCAGCCCGCTGTGTAATTTGCATGAACCATGGAGCAAATAGGCCCCAGTACCCAACTAAAGCCCAAGCTGACCAGAAGTAGAAAGGAATAAACACTAGGTAATGTGCAACTTGTGTTGATTAGGTCTTTCACACTGATCCGAAATGTAACTTCTGATTCTACCATGGAGCATTACTTGGGTCAACTCACAGAAGTAACAAGCTAGATGGCATTGGAGTTCTATGAGTTTTTGCTTGTCAGGAGAATCTAGAATTATGTTGTCATGTACTGCAAGAGGAATCGTGATCAAGTCAAGGACCTGAGGGTGTAGCCATTCACTTGTGAAAGGCAACCAGGTGTTCTGTAAACCCTGGGCCACCCACATCTGGATGTACCTTTGATCTTCATAAGTAAAAGCAAAACATACACTGCTCTGTAGACCCAACGGGAATAGTTTCTTGGGTATATCAGGATGTTAAAACATACAGTTCCCAGTGGAATCTGACACAAAAGGTCAAGGAATGGCATTACTTACAATAGAGGAACATGCCAAAGTAACAATCCCCAACTGCCATGGGTTTGTTTACGGGCCGGATTAGAGAATTAGTGCCTTTGCAAACACCCTTTGGTAAGAAGGACTCGATGGTGGTGCAGACATAAGGAACACCCTCGGCTGGGATGGAGTACAGGTTACCAGCGAGCGTCTCAAACCCCTCCACAGCTCCACAATCATATTCAGTTAGCAGAAGTGTTTGAGAATTCATTTATGACAGTCCCGACATTGGAGCAATCAGGAGGAGGAAAGGAAATAGTTCAGCTTTTATGTAATAGCAAGTACTGCATAAGCATTGGACAGGTGGTCTCAAAGCATGTGCCTCCTGATGCAGTAATCAACATAATGAACAATGCCTTCTGATGACTGTGAACGCCACTCTCAATTTGGCCATGCTGATTATACTGCAGGATAAGCTGAAATCCAGCAACATCATCAATACATAGAGGGAGAGACTGTCCTCTTTTGGGCCGATTGTTGATTCAAGTGAAAAACACGATGACGCTGGAGGAACTCAGCAGGCCAGGCAGCATCCGTGGAGAAAAGCAGGCGGTCAATGTTTTGGGTCAGGACCCTTCTTTGGGACTGAAGATAGGAAAAGGATAAGCCCAATATATAGGAGGGGCTTCCCCTTTTCCTACCTTCAGTCCTGAAGAAGGGTCCTGACCCGAAACATTGACTGCCTGCTTCTCTCCATGGATGCTGCCTGGCCTGCTGAGATCCTCCAGCATCATCGTGTTTTTCATCTAGGTTCCAGCATCTGCGGTCCTTTGTTTCTCTTGTTGATTCAAGTGAAAACTAGTTAGACTCCAGCTGAATCATTATACATAAAACAGACTTACATTGTATACAACAGTGATGAAGAAGCCAGTATCGACGATTATTATGAGGCTCCAGAGCTGGTCAGCTGGACTTGGTGCTGCCTCAGAACCCTGATGTCAGCCCTTCGCCACACACATGGCCCAGAGAAAGAGTCCTCACTGCAGTAAAACTCCAATAATCCAGCATCCGATTGTTCAGACACCCTGGTGGTCCAGCATCTGGCTCACTTACTGTTCCAGAATGTGAGCCAGGGGTTTGACTGCTGCCGGGAGTGGTGTCCGGACTGTGGGCGGGGTGTGTGGCTGGAGGTGGGGTGGAGGTCCAGAACACCAAGGGTCAGGAATGCGGGTAGGTCCTTGACTGCAACCAGGATCTGGAATGCTGGTCTATTTCACAGTCCCTTTAAATTCACCAGGTTCACCATAAAGTTTATTATACTGCTGAGTCACATGTAAAAAAAGCTGAAGTAACAGTGTGTTTGGGTAGGAATAAAATCCCATAGTCCAGAAAGTCAGGACTTTGGTGGTGCTGGTCAAGCAGACTTCTTGGACCATTGGACTTTATTTGATGCACAATAGAAAGCATCCTATCTGGATGTTATCATCCTATCAGCTTGGTACAGCAACTGCTCTGCCCAGGACTGCAAGAAACTGCAGAGAGTTGCGGATACAGCCCATCACATCACGGACACCAGCCTCCCCTCCTTGGACTCTGTCTTTACCTCTCGCTGTCTTGGTGAAGCAGCCAACATAATCAAAGACCCCACCCATCTGGGTCATTCTCGCTTCTCTCCTCTTCCATCAGGTAGAAGATACAGGAGCCTAAGGGCACGTACCACCAGACTTAAGGACAGCTTCTACCCCACGGTGATAAGACTATTAAACAGTTCCCTTATACCATAAGATAGACTCTGACCTCACGATCTACCTTGTTGTGACCTTGCACCTTTGTTGCACTGCACTTTCTCTGTAGCTGTGACACTTTACTCTGTACCGTTATTGTTTTTACCTGTACTACATCAATGCACTCTCTACTAACCCAATGTAACTGCACTGTGTAATGAATTGATCCGTACGATCGGTGTGCAAGACAAGATTTTCACTGTACCTCGGTACAAGTGACAATAATAAACCAATACCAATACCAATATTCCTACCCAAACACACTTTTAGTTCAATTTTTTTTGCTGGATTGTCAGAGTTTTATTGTTCAGAGAGAAGTGCAATGTTTGCAGTATCATCCTTTAATTGAAGTGTTAAACTGCTCTGGGGCCAAACAAGACTGCTGAAAATCAGGTGGGATTATCTAAAGAAGCAGAAGGAAACCTTCAGGTTCCCGTGACCAACATTCGCACTCCGCCATCACCCAGATACAGATTCATCGGCTGACAACCTCACCGCTGCATGGAAGATCATATCATAAAACATGCCTCTGTTCTCCTCTTTACAGATGCTGCCTGATCACCTCAATATTTCCAGCATTCTCTGTTTTATTTCAGATTTTAAGCACCTGTGTTATTTGTTGCTCTTCAATTATAGCAGTAGTGGTGGTAATGGAATGGTTTAGTCGTTTCAGAGTTATTCACTAAATGTGAAATTTCCCTGAGACACAGCTCAGGGTGGTGAAGATACATTTATTTCTTGATCTGAATACAGGAGCAAGTGCTGAGTGGCCTGCCTCCTGTTCAAGTAAGTCCAAGTGGTTGCTTAGAGCATAGAACATAACAGCACAGTACAGGCCCTTCAGCCCACAATGTTGTGCTGACATTTTATCCTGCTCTAAGATCTATCTAACCCTTCCCTCCCACATAACCCTCCATTTTTCTATCATTCATGTGGCTATCTAAAAGTCTCTTAAATGTCCCCAATGTATCTGCCTCCACAACCTCTGCCGGCGGTGTGTTCCACACACCCACCACTCTCTGTATATGAAACTTACCTCTGACATCACCCCTATACCTTCCTCCAATCACCTTAAAATTATGCCCCCTCATGTTAGCCATTTTCGCCCTGGGAAAAAGTCTCTGACTGTCCACTCGATCTATGCCTCTTATACACCTCTATCAAGTCACCTCTCATCCTCCGTCATTCCAAAGAGAAGAGCCCAAGCTCACTCAACCTATCCTCATAAGACATGCTCTCCAATCCAGGCAGCATCCTGGTAAATCTCCTCTGCACCCTCTCTAAAGCTTCCACATCCTTCCTATAATGAGGTGACCAGAACTGAACACAATACTCCGTGTGGTCTAACCAGAGTTTTATAGAGCTGCAACATTACCTCGTAGCTCTTGAGCTCAATACCCCAAATAATGAAGGCCAACACATCATACACCATCTTAACAACCCTATCAACCTGGCGGCAACCTTAAGGGATTTATGGACATGGACCCCAAGATCCCACTGTTCCTCCACACTGCTAAGTGTCCTGCCATTAACCTTGTATTCTGCCTTCAAATTCCATCTCCTGAAGTGTATCACTTCACCCTTTTCCCGGTTGAACCCATCTGCCACTTCTCAGCCCAGCTCTGCATTCTATTAATGTCCTGTTGTAACCTACAGCAACCTTCTACACTATCCACAACACCACCAACCTTTGTATCATCAGTAAACTTACTAACCCACCCTTCCACATCCTCATCCAAGTCACTTATAAAAATCACAAAGAGCAGGGGTCCCAGAACAGATCCCTGCGGAACACCACTGGTCACTGACCTCCAGGCAGAATATGCTTCATCTACCACCACCCTCTGTCTTCTATGAGCGAGCCAATTCTGAATCCACACAGCCAAGTTTCCCTGCATCCCATGCCTCCTGACTTTCTGAATAAGCCTTCCGTGAGGAAGCTTATCAAACACCTTACTAAAATCCATGTACACCACATACACAGCTCTACCTTCATCAATGTGCTTTGTCACCTCCTCAAAAAATTCAGTCAGGCTCGTGAGGCACGACCTGCCCCTCACATAGCCATGCTGACTGTCCCTAATCAGCCTATGCTTCTCCAAATGCCCATAAATCCTGTCTCTAAGATTCTTCTCCAGTAATTTGCCCACCACTGAAGTAAGACTCACTGGCCTGTAATTCCCGGGGTTATCCCTACTCCCTTTCTTGAACAAAGGAACAACACTCGCCACCCTCCAATCATCTGGCACTACTCCTGTGGCCAGTGAGGACGCAAAGATCATCGCCAAAGGCGCAGCAATCTCTTCCCTCGCTTCCCATAATGACCTTGGATATATCCCGTTCAGATTCGGTGACTTATCTATCCTAATGTTTTTCAAAAGTTCCAACACATCTTCTTTCCTCACATGGACATGCCCTAGCGTATCAGCCTGTTGTACGCCATCCTCACAAATGCCAAGGTCTCTCTCTCTGGTGAATACTGAAACAAAGTATTCATTAAGGACCTCCCCTACCTCTTCCAACTCCAGACACATGTTTCCTCTATTATCCCCGATCAGTCCAACCCTCACTCCAGTCATCCTCCTATGGTACCCTTGAGCTCCTGCTTTTCAGCTTCCTACCTAGCTCCCAATATTCCCTCTTCAGGACATCATCTCTTTTCCTACCTACATCATCAGTACCAATATGTACCACGACTTCTAGCTGTTCGCCCTCCCCCTTCAGAATGCTGTGGGCCCGATCAGAGACATCACTGACCCTGGCACCAGGGAGGCAACATACCATCTGGGAGTCTCTTTCACATCCACAGAATCTCCTGTCTGCCCCCCTTACTATGGAATCCCCTATCACTACCGCTCTCCTCTTCTCCCACCTTCCCTTCTGCGCCACACAACCAGGCTCGGTGCCAGAGTCCTGGTCACTGCAGCTTTCCTCTGGTAGGTCATCCCCCCCAACAGTATCCAAAGCGGTATACCTGTTATTGGGGGGAATGGCCAGAGGGGTACTCTGCACTACCTGCCTATTCTCCGTCCTTCTCCTGACTGTCACCCAGCTACCTGCCTCCTGCAGCTTCGGAGTGACTGCCTCCCTGTAGCTCTTACCTATGAACTCCTTGTTCTCTGGTAAGAGCTGAAGGTCATCCAGCTGCATCTCCAGTTCCCTAACACGGTCTGTAAGGAGCTGCAGCTGGATGTACTTTGTGCAGATGTAGTTATCAGGGAGACTGATAGAACTCCCACATCTCACAAGACGAGCATACCATTGTCCCTGGACCCATTCTAACTAGAGCCTGGACTAAAGGAAAAAAAATCAAAGAAAGAACAAAATAAGCTTACCAGAGACTTACGTTAGCCTCCTCTCGACAAAGCCTCTTGAGCCAAAGCCTCAAGTGCTCCACTGTAAACCTGGCCCACTCCAACAGTGGCCGCACTGCTTATACCTACCTTCCTTTTATTCACTGCTGTTAATTAGCCTATTAACAATTTGCAAATGTGCCTCTTTTAGACTCTTGCAAGGTGAAACTCACAAACACACACACACAGACTCACCTCTTTTCAAAGCTGCCGCTCCAAATCTCCAAACCAAAACATGGTTCTTAGTTATTCCCAGGGCATGGAGATCATCAGCTAGTTGATTTCAAACTAATTAAACAGGCTTGAAATTGACAAGCACCAATCCACTGGAAGTAATGTAATTAATGCACCAGGATTAGCAAATTGAGTCCTTGACATTTGCATGAACCCTCTGACAGCAGAATTATGGAGCACATTTTCAAAAGGTTTCATACCCAAGATGCCCTCTCCCTTAACAAGAGCAGTAACTGGAGAATCAGTCAGACTTCTCTACATAAGTTTCTGCAGGGATATTATCATCAGGTTCAATATTAATGTTTGGATCTAATTTGCCTTAAGGTTGCCATGGATTTTAGATTCAGTGCTGCATGCAGCAGACAATGACAATCTTGGAAGGTTGTGACATTGCTACAATAGAGCTTTCTAATCTTCTAATTAGATGATTTAAATTTAAATTTTTAAAAAAATTTTATTTACAGCGTGGTAACAGGCCCTTCTGGCCCAACGAGTCCACGCCGCCCATTTTAAATCCCAAATTAACCTACCCGTACATCTTTAGAGTTGCTGGAAAAGTGTACAGGCCATTCTGGGTAATGAACGGGCTCCATTTTCACAGACAACCATGACAATTTTGTCCAGAAGTCAGAAAATACACAAAAATCATTCAATACAGTAACCATACCTCCACAGTGTTCTAATGAATGTCATCAAAAGCACATAAGACTGATAAGAAAGAACGATTACTCAAAATGGAGAGATCAAGAAAACTCGTTCTGCCATTCAGAGGAATTAATGTATGTACATACGTCGGACTTTGGAATTTAATAATATTATGGGAGCTTCTTTGTATGGAGGGGTGTCCGTATCTTGAGTGTTCATAACCCAGTGACACCCTGTACTGAGTTTTGATCCAAATTGTTGCATGGGGTTTGCTGGTTACGGGGCTATGACCAAAAGGCAGGTTGTGGGACCAGTTCTTACATGGAACAGGTACAAACTCACTGGACTGAATGGCCTCCTTCCAGGCTGTGAGCATTCTGTGATTCAACTGTGATCAGTATCCAGCAAAATCCAAGGATGACAAAAACAATCAGAATTAAAAGCTGTCGTCGAACTGTTGATGTCAATTTGAAGCAAGGTGGTTTAGGGATTAAACCAAAGCAAAGGTAGCAGATTAACGTCATGCCACTGGGATGCTGCATTTTGAAAAATATATCACCCAAATGGTGGATTTAAAAAGCACAGCAGTATTATGATTGGCAGCAAGCACAGTGGTATAACTCCAATCTTGTTATTACAATTCATCCTTTGTAGGCACTGCTTGTGAGGTATATCCATCCACAAGAAAGAACTAGTACTTACCCAGGCCCTCATCATGTCTTCTTGAAGTGTGAGCTCTGTGACAGAAAAGCAGCAGCCAATTATAGAGGATAAGGAAGCGAAAAGAAAGCAACTCTTTTACAGTGGAAAAGTGCAATAGAGCCACATGATGCCAGGCTAGAATCAGATGGTTATATCACAAGGGAAGTACATAACTGGTAATGGAAAATTATGTTCCACATTAAAGCAACAGTCTAAGACTTTGGCTTGGACAGTAATTCTGGACCTCAAGCAGATAATGGCAAGAAATAGCTGGTGTTTTATCCTGTACTGTCGGTTCTTGCAGCACACAAAAAGATCAAACTGCAAAACCACCAAATGACCAACGCCTCAAGATCAAGACCTGAAGACTGTGTTCACAGCAAATCCCGGTAAACGCGTCAGCTTTATTGGTGTGTGAAGCCTGACTGATGCAATAAACAATGAATGAAATCTGCTGTTTCTTTATATTTGCTTTTGGAATGAACGTTGAAAGAACTGCCAGTGATAAGGTGCCATTGAAAATTCTGACAGCTAGGACCAAAATGGATTCTATTGAACCATCTTTTTTCTGTCCTTAGGTGACAGAGGGGACAACTTTCAATGTTATGCTACTGTTTATTTATTGAATTATGAATCTTCTGATGATGAATATACTGTTTAGAATTTTGAATATAACAGTTATTGATGTATGTCAACATTGGGAAGCCTTGGGAAGAGGCTTGCAGGGGTAGGGCCTCTACCTGATATTTAGACTCACTACTAAATGTGACTTCTGTCACTTTGGCACTGAACACACTGACACTTATTCCTCTCCCTTCCTTTCAGAACTTTTTTGTCCCTCCCTCTCCTCATCTATTTCTCTCCTTTCCCCTCTCTTTCCTTCTTTCCCTCTCTTCTGTTTCTCCCTCTGTCCTTCCTTGTTTCATTTCCACTTTCTTTTCTTCCCCTCTCATTTCCTTCCTCTTCCAGTTTCATTTTAGTTTACCTCTTCTTCTCTCACCTCCCCCTTTAATGAGCTATTCCCAATAATCTGCTGGTGCACTTGGACACTGGGAACAAAGGATTTGACTTTCTGCGGTGCACTTCACAACCTTGGGCCAATTTCATTGACGTGCTGCAACAAACTTGTACAAGGTAAGGGAATGAAAGTAAAGGCAAAATGACAATGATAAGATTATTATAAACTTTCTTGCTGATTGAAGGATAAGGCTGGACAACTGGGAAAAAAGTCACTGCAATTCTTTTGTCTTTTACATCCACAGAATGATATTGGATTCTTGTAATAGCATCTTGCATACAAGTCATGTCCAATTTTCCTCATCTTCATGAGCCTTTACTGTGTCTCTTTGAATCATTGCAGCCTTTTTGCAGGATCTAAATAGACAAGAGCAGCTCTGCCTGCTATCAGCATTGTAACTATTCAATAATTGGTGAAGGGATAAACTAGTGGTGTAGCCATGGTCTAAACTCAACATGTACATCTAAGTGGCAGGACAAGGAATGAAAGGTGAGGTACAAGTGAAGGGGGTTGGATGAGAGACAGTAATTGTAGAGATGGGTGGGGAGTGTGAAGCTTGAAGGTGGATCAACTTGAATCAGTCTCATTTCTATTGTGTATGTTTATCTTCAGAAGAAGAGAGACTCCTATCAAATTGACCAAGCATCTTATCAGCACTATTGTTCCATCAAAGTTTCAAAATTTCAAAGTCGAGTTTATTGTCATATGCACAAGTACATGTGTGCACGGGTGCAATGAAAAACTTACTTGCAGCAGCATCACAGGCACAGAACATCAGATAAGCAACATTCACAAGAAAAACATGAACATAACGTATACACATTTTTTACAAGAAAGAACACAATTAGAACAAGGAGACACAATGTCCATTTTATTGCAAAGTGGTCATCGTGTTGCTAAACTGTAGTGATTAGGATTGAGCCGGTTGGTTCAAGAACCGAATGGTTGAAGGGAAGTAGCTGTTTCTGAACCTGGTGGTGTGGGACTTCAGGCTTCTGTACCTCCTGCCCAATGGTAGCTACGAGAAGATGGCATGGCCCCGAAGGTGGGGATCTTTGATGATAGTTGTTGCCTTCTGATCAGCACCACTGAAGGCAGCAGAGCTCCAACACACCCCATTGACCCAATCTTTGGTCTCCGTGGTGACATATTAGCGTCCACTTATCTTAAGCACCCTGACAGCTGGTCGACTCAGTCTCAGATCACCCAAAGCAACCGCAGTTGCTGCAGTCTGAGTAGAGTTTGGGCCATTTCATTAACTCTCAAAAGGACTCATGTCAATGGGAATATGGCCACAGTTCACCCCTCTGCCCTTCTTAGATAATGGCAGGACAAAGGAAGCAACATGATATCCTATTAGAACCGGAATATGTAACAAATTCCAGTCACAACTGAACAAATCACCAGCTTTCTGCTCCTGAACCTGACAGCAATTTTAGACCAACTCACTGCGAACAAAACAGGGCATAATTTACTTTTCCATAGGTTTTGCAGATAATCCACATTTCCATCTGTCACTGTTATATTCTGCATTTGTCTCCTCCATTTTCTGATGACCTATTATGATGAAACTGCAGTGATAACATTGTTTGCACTGGGCAGATGGTGTTTATTACCCAATATAAATACCTTACTATTAACTAAATATGTGCTATCATACATTCTCGTTATGTTTAGACAGGGAAAAAATATCTGAACCTGGGAAAACTGCTGAGAGTCAAAGGAATTGGTCAGGGAGTGTTGACAGAAGCAAAATAATTTCCCTGCTTTTTACACCATTGGCAAACTGGTCTCAGTGTGAGGCAGGTCTAACCAATGCAAAACATTCACAGTCAGTGTTGAATTATGGTGCTTGTGAGATTGCTGCTAAAATCAATAGTGTGAGTGATTACCTTGCTCCATTCCAAGGAAATGTGCACCTTTTCTTGCCCTCAGTTTTGATTTGATGACGATTGCATTGTTTAAAAAGGCCTTTTTTGAGGTATGAGCTTAAAGAATCTGCTTCCCTTGCCCCTTGATCTCTCATCTTCATCCCCTGCCCAGTAACACAGTGTGCAGATAAAAATTCTTGCATCTTCCTCTTTTCAAGAGGGAAGAGCCTCAAGTTGTCCATCCTGTCATAACATCACAGTTCTGATGCCATCCTTGAAGGTTTCTTTATAACCTTCTCTTTATCCTTTTGTAATATCAGGAGCAGAACAATACACTATGTGCTAATACTTTTTCAACCAAAGCTTGGCAAAAACTTAGCAAGAAAAATTTTCCATTCCATCCATCAATAAGTCAAGTGCCTGGTTTGGTTTTTAAACGTCCTCATTGATCTGCAAGTCAAATTTTAATGATTTGTTTATTTGTACTCTGAAATCCCTTTTTCCTCCTGTCCCATTCTGATTCCTATTTTCTCAGTCGTAATCAGTTAAATTTACATTTATATAGCATCTTTCACATCCTGTTCAGGTTATAACAAAGAGCTTTATAGTACTTTTAAACTGGAGTCAGGAGAAAAGGAAGGCAAACTGTGGCAAGCAATCTCCCTCAAAGCAAATGATCACAACCCGATTATCTGTTTTGCTGTGTTTCAGTGAAAGATAAATGATCACCTTTGGTCAAGCCACTCCTGTGAAGTTCCAACACTGGCACCTACATGACAAATGAAAAATTGCCCAGGTATGTTATGTTCACAGAAAGCAGGAAAAATCTGATTAATTGCAACCTAATTAGGCTCTCAATCATTAGCAGAATGACGGAAGGTGTCATCAATAGTGATATCGAGCAGCATTTATTATCCTACTTACTGACTCACTGATGCATCATTTGGGTTTGGCCAGAACTTCAGCTCCAAATCTCACCGTAGACTTGATCCAAATGTTGAATTCCAGAGGTATGAGATTGACCACCCTTGACATCAAGGCAGCATTTGAATGAATGTGGCATTAAGGAGCTTTGGTAAAATTGGAGTCAATAGGCATCAGGCAGAAAGCACTCCAATGGTTGGAGTCATACTTCACACAAGGAGAGGTGGTTGTGTTGGGTGTGGTTGTCGAAGGTGTACCAGCCCAGCCCTGGGATGTCACCGCAGGAGTTCCCCAGGCAGTGTCCTAGACCCAGCCATCGTCAGCTGTCTTATCAAATGCCCTTCCTTTCATCACACAATCAGATGTGGCAACTTATGCTGATGATTGTGTGATGTTCAATTCCATATGCAACTCCTCAGCAAATGAAGTGGCTCATTCCTCAATGCAGCAAGAACCAGAATACATCGAGGCTTGGGCTGATAGGTGGCAAGTAACATTACAATGCCAGACAGAAACCATCTCCAGTAAAAGTCTCACTGCCTACCCATGGCATTCGGTGGTATTACCATTGCTGAGTCTTCCACAGTAAACATTCCGAGGGTTGTCAAGGGCCAGCCACATAAATACTGTTGTACAAGAGCGGGTCAGAGGGTATGTCTCCTGCTGTGAGTGATTCACCTCCCTACACCCTAAAGTCTTCCTGCCATCATATACACACATCTGGAGTGTGATGGAATACTCTCTACAAGCTTTGGTGAGTACAGCTCCAACAACTGTTAAGAACTTCGAGACTATCCAGGAGAAAGGAGCCTATAAATTGGCTCTCATCTACCACCATAAATGTTCATTCCCTCCAACAATGGCGCAGAAGGGCTGCAGTGCATACCATCTACATAATGCCTAAATTACTCACCAGGCTACTCTGACAGCACCTCTCAAATCCACAGCCTCTATCACCAAGAAGAGTATGGTTGGGTACATGGGAACACCACCAAGTGCAGGTTCCCTCCAAGTTGTAAACCACCATGATTTGGAAATGTCTTGCCAATCTTCATGGTTGCTGAGTCTATGTCCTGGAACTCCCTCCCCAACAGATCTGTGGGAATACCTTCACCGGAAGGACAGCAACAGTTCAAAAAGGTGGCTCACCACCACTTTCTCGAGGACTGTTATGGACGGGCAATAAATGTTGGCCTCTCCAGCAATGCCCAGATCTCAAAAATGTGAATGAAAAATGATGGACTCCATCATGATACAGCAACATCTATCCTTTTACATCAGTTTACATGTTATCAATAAAGAACACCTGCAACAGTGCACCTCATTATCAGAATTTCACCAAAGTGTCGGTCTGTTTTCTTGATGAGGGTCATTAAGTGGGACTTGAATTTACAAACATCTGATTCAAAAGAGCGACGTCAAACAAGATGAAGCAGAACTAACCTCTACAGAACATAAAATGGGACCTCCCACCTTTCCCGGGCATTCATTGCAGCTGAACTTAACTCCTCAATTATATGCTCATTCTGCAAGAGTTTAACTCCCTTTTTAAATTTGTTGCAATCATCCTGGGTGCAGGGTATTCCTTCTACTTTGGTCATTTACAATTATATCTTTAATTCTAATGTGGAATACTGAGGGACCACCAGAATTGCCATTATTCAAATGGGACACTCATCCAAAATCTGGTCTACCTTCCCAATGGACATAACAAGATCTCATGGGAAAGAGCAAGGACCTTGTGCTCATTGCCCATTACAATAACTATGACTCAGCCACCAGCAGAAATCAGACCCATTTTCCAAACAGTTATAATATTGTTGCATATGGGAACTTGCTTTATGCATATTGGCTTCTATAATACAATAATGATTACTCTTCAAAGTAATTCATTAGTTGAGAAGTGCTTTGGGATATTTTGTAATCGTAAAAATTGCTTTATAAATATGAATTTTTCAAATATTTCTTCTTTATTTCAGAGCTTGAATTAAATGGCCCTTGTATTTGGATAATAAGCCTGATTTCTGAGTTACATTTCTTAGTCCCCTTCATCCTGTAACGTGACAGAAACTAAATAAATCTCCTGTAAGCTGTGGTGTTGGGCACTTCATTAGAGAGCAGCTGTCTCCTATTCTCCCTCTACATCCAAAAAAGAATGTGTTTTGATTTTGGTGGTGTGCTCCGTAGGAACAAAGCACACCTTCCCTTCACAGGGAGGTGATTGCTTCCTGTTTAATACTGTGGATTCTGGGAGAGATTGGATTTCTGTAGTCTGATTGTGCTGAGAGCTGCAGAACTCAGAACAATATATCTACACAGATTGGGGCAAAAACTGCAGATACGGGAAATCAAAACAAGGATGCACTCAGGAGGCCAGTCAGCATATGTGGAGAGAGAAACTGGAGTTAACATTTCAGGTCAAGAACCCACCGTCAGAACTGGAAAAGTGAGGAAACAAGCATGCATTAAGTTGCAGAAAGGGGGAGGGTGGTGAGAACAGAGGAATGCTAAATCTATGCTTGGACATTTTTATTTAACAAGGTATAAAGAGATGTAGATTCCCGACAGGACCTAAAAAACAATACACAAAATGCTGGAGGAACTCAACGAGTCAGGTAGCACCTAAGGAGAGAAATGGACAGCTGATGTTTTGGGTTGAGACCCTTCCTCTGGACGCCACATCTTGTCCATTTCCCTCCATAGATGCTGCCTGACCCGCTGAATCCTTTCAGCAGTTTGTGTGTTGGTCCAGATTCCAGAATCTGCAGTCTCTTGTGTCTCCAAGAACTAAGAAACAGATCAGTTATGATTTCACAATGCAAGAACAGACTCCAAAGATGAATAACATCCAGTTACAAAATAGGACCCAGTAGTGCCAACTAAATTAGTGCTGATATCTCTGGAGTGGGACTTGAACCCACGACTTTCCAACACACAGATGAAGGGGTTAATGCTGAAGCATGGCTGATATATGCTGTACAAAGAGCAGCACTGTAGTAGGAACACCATTAATTCACACACTATCTTGATGACACCATTCATTCACTGTTACCGGATGAATATACTGGAACCTCTCTGGTACCACACTAGGAGCAGCCCCACCATGAGAACTGCTCCAGGACAACATTTTGTTGCCAACAATTTCCACAATCCAAGCTCCAAGAATGGTTTCCCCCACAATGAATTAGGACGGAGGCAGCAGAAGAGAATATTTGGAGGACTGGGCTAAAATTCCATCATTTCCTGACTGCAGGATATGTTTAGTTATGTTCTGCAAAATCATATCTGCACTCCTACTGATGGGAAGCCAACCTTCTCTCTCTCCCCCTCATTTTCCCCCCTTTCCCTCCCCTTTACTCCACTCTCTGCTCTGCGAAGTGGAAGGTATTAATGTCTGAAACTCAGGGATATTCTATCAGATAACCAGAGCCACGTGCCATGGTTGCACATTTGCAGTGAGATGAGCATAAATGTGTCAGGTTTTGGTCATTATTCAATGCATTCTCTACTTTTGGGGCACCGAACTTATGCTACATTTTCTAATGACTGTCAGGTCCTTCGTCTTCAAAGAGAGAACTTTCAAACCAGCTTTCAAAGTGATTATGTTATTTTTATGAAAATCCTTTCTGTTTATTTGTAGTATGCTGCACTCACTTGAAGCTACCACAACGTGGTTCAGCTATTTTTGATGGCTAATAAAAGTAGACATTTGTCGGAAGGTCCCTCCTAAAAAGTAAGTTAAAAGGTGTACCTCATTACAGTTCTTTGTAAGTGTCATTCTCTTTGAGAAAACAAATGGAAAATCTCTATCATCATTGGTTATTTCAGAGTTGATTGATTTATCTAGCTTTCTCACAAGTAGCAGCACAGAGAAATGACTGCTTAGAATATGTTCCCACAGCTTGCCTTCACTGCTTATATCCAGAAGTCCCAACTGCTGCTGTTACAGTGACATCAGACATGACACTAGTAATGATATGGAGTTCTACTGAGACACTGTCTTCCAGCAACTGAGTAATTTATCACTGGGAGGATGCAGAAAATGATATCTGTTGGTCTCATCTCCTACATATGTCAATGTTTTGTGTACGTTTTCATGAATTAGTCTTTTGATGACTTTGCTTTGCCTTTGCAATTTCCTTGTGGCACACAGCTAGTAGATGCATTGCCTCACTATGCCAGAGGACCGGGTTCAATCCTGACCTCTGGTGCTGTCTGTGTGGAGTTTGCATGGTCTCCCTGTGACTGTGTGGGTTTCCTTGGGGTGCTGCCGTTTCCTCCCACATCCCAAAAGTGTATGGGTTGGTAGGTTAATTGGCTGGTGTAAATTGTCCCTGGTGTGTAGGTGAGGGGTGGAATTTTGGGGGAGTTGATGAGACTGTGGGGAGAAATTAAAAAATGAGATTAATGTAAGATTAGTGTAAGTGGATAGCTGATGGCACAGATTTAGTGGGCCGAAGGGTCTGTTTCTGTGCTGTATCTCTCTGTGACAAAGATTTTAAGTGAAACACTGCACATACATAGCTTTTTCTGCAGTACTGGACCTTTGACAAGAGCTCTACCTACTTTACCTACGTTCCCATCAATTTTACCACTCATCTACACACTAGGGGCAATTCACAGCGGCCAATTAACCTATCAACCTGCACGTCTTTGGGCTGTTGGAGGACACCGAAGGTCACAGGGAGAAAATGCAAACTCCACACAATTAACGCCAGAGGCCAGTATCGAACCCAGGCCACCAGAGCTGTGAGGCAGTGGCTCTACTAGCTGCACCACAGTGCTGCTCAGGAAAGAAGCTCCAGGGCTTTTGTACTTTACTGAGATACTGAATGAACACAGAACAGTACACAGGAATGGGCCCTTAACCCACGATGTTGTGCCAAACTAATTAAACATAGAACATAGAACATTTCAGCACAGAACAGGTCCTTCAGCCCACAATGTTGTGCAGACATAGCTAATCCCTCCTACCTACAGAATGGCCATGTCCCTCCATTTTCCTCTCATTCATGTGTCCATCCAAGCCCCTCTTAAAAGCCCCCAATGAATTTGCCTCCACCACCCTATCAGGCAAGGCATTCCAGGCATCCACCACTCTCTCAGTAAAAAACTTACCCCTCATGTCTCTTCTGAACCTACCCCCCTCTCACCTTAAATGCATGCCCTAGTAATTAAATGCCAAACTTAACTAATCCTTTCTGACTCCACAAGGTCCATATCCCTCCATTCTCTGCACACTCATGTGCCTATCTAAGAGCCTCTTAAACGGCCCAATCATACCTGTGTCCGCCACCACCCCTGGCAGCACATTCCAGGGACCCACCACTCTCCATGTAAAAAACTTGTTCCACACATCACCTTTGAACTGATCCCCTCTCACTTTAAATGGATGGCCTCACAGACCTGAATGGCTTGCAGCAAGAGCGGGGTACTTTGCGGGATGACCGTGTTGCAATGTGGTCATGGTTCAAAGGTTCCAATGATCCAATGAGAAACAGCATTGTCAGCATGACCATACTGATAGTCAATACTGATATTCAGCACGCCCAGTACAATGTAGCCAAAAAAGGCTGGAACCAGTCAAGGCAGACTTGTGAGAACAAGTGCACTGGAGAACATGTGATGATATTGCAGGTGCATCTGAAGCTACATTGAGGTCAGACGTGCCAGTGTTGGTTCCGATCCAGACTGCCTGCTCCAGCTTTCCGATTACGCCCAAAAATGACCATTGGCCTGACCTTGGTTTGCACATCCTTAGAGAAACAAACTCTGTGTGATTCACTTCCTGGGCATAGATTTTGTAATATTAAACAATGTCATCAAAGCCTCAACTTTAACCCTTCCCCTCTCTGATGAGGAGGAAGGAGGGGATTATGATACCAGGATCAAGTAACCCAATCACCTTTCCTTTAGTTAAATTATTTTAAACACAAATCAAGTCACACACATAGTTACTTTAATCCAGTAAAACATTCCAAGGTGCTTTACAGAAGAGTTATCAAACAAAATTTGATACTGCATCATCGGAGAATATATCAGATCAGGTGAGTCAAAGCTGGGTCAAAGAGATGGTTTTAAAAAGAGTCTTGGAAGAGGTGGGAATGCTAAAGAGACACAGTGGTTTAAATAACACACCAGAGTCATGTCCTGGTTGGCAGCAATGAAGGCACTGTGATATTAAATTAAATGTCATGGTAAGTCTAGTGGAAACATGAACTATTGACTGCCTGACAAATGATCCAGAGAAGAAGGTGCACTGGCCAAGGGAGCACTGCTTGAGGCTGGGAGCCATCAAGATACTGGGGAGGATCTGCAGGAGATTACTTTAATGAGGACTTACAGCAATGCTCCACATTGCTGCCTGCCGGATTTATACTGCACTTCCCAGGTCCCGGGCCATGTACAGTGAGAGGCAGTTGTTTAGTCCTGTCAGATCACCTTATATCCCCAGCCGAGAGAATAACTGACCTTGAATGAAATTCAAAGATATTCCATCTGAATCCCACTCCAGGGACGACTCATGCCTTGAAGTGTGACCTGATGCAGCCTCTTGCCAGGCTCCACCGGCTCTCCACAGTCTCAACCTGCAGCATTTTTCTGGAATTCTTTCTTCTAAGGATACCTCCTCCTGATCCAAGCTACTAATTCCCAGCAATCTCTGCCAGCTGCATTGTTTCGAACAGAAGAGCTGCCATCACTCCACCACTGTTTATTGTTTCTGAAGCTTATAGAATCATGGAATTGTTACAAACATTCAGCCCATCAAGTCCACACCAGTACTCATGGAGCAAATCTATTCTGTCCCATTAACCCACTCCTTCCCCACATCTCTGCAGGTTAGTTACCATCTGTTATCTCATGAAAACCCTGGTAAACTTTGCTTCCTCCTTCCTCCACTTCACAGGGAGTCCCTTGGGTACAAGATGATTTACCTCCACTCCAGTTCTGTGGTTTCTGTGGTTGTTGAAGAGTCCTTTGCAGAATCTTTCAGCCTTGCCTAATGTGAGGCAGGTGAAGCTTGATGGGATGGGGAGGTGGATTGCTTGGGACATTGGGTGCTGTTCATACTTGGCTCTCCTGGCTATTGTACCTTTCAATGGATAGAACCCAACAAGCATCTTTGGAGGGAACTCTTCAGCCATGAGAAGGAGGCAGTAATGAAGACTCCTGCAATGACACACAGCTAGCAGAGCCCTCTGTAATTAACATGATTATATTTTTACATTGACATAAATGCAGTTGTCTCTTTTCTTGCAGATGGTCAAGGTTATGATTTCTCTGAGATTACCCTGGCACATTCTCCTCTTCCCAGATAGGATCCATCCCAGGTCATGGATTTGTGCCAGAAGTACCTCCCCACTATATTAGATAAGATATTTATTTATTAGTCACATGTACATCGAAACACGCAGTGAAATGCATCTTTTTGCGTTACTGAGAATGTGCTGGGGGCAGCCCGCAAGTCTCGCCACTCTTCCAGCACCGACATAGCGTGCCCACAGCTCCTAATGTGAGAGGAAACCTGGAGACACTCGGAGGAAACCCACGCAGACACACGGGGAGAATGTACAAACTCCTTACAGACAGTGGCAGGAATTGAACCCGGGTCACTGTCCCTGTAATAGCGTCGCGCTAACCACTACACTACTGTGCCACCCCCTATGGTACTTTGACAGGGATTTCATTTGTTACAGAGGTTTTATTGTTTTCCACCTAAGAGAGATGGCCTTCTCAAGTTCTTGCTGGACTGGATTGTTACACGCTATGGGATGGAGTTAAGGATGTTTGAATCAAAGGCAAAGTCTTGGTTGAGGAGATCTTCAAAGTGTTCCTTGCAGTGAGCACTGACTCCTTCTCTGTCTTTGATAAGCTCTCCTTTGTTCTGACCTCTGTGAGGTCGGCCCATGTGTGTTAGCTTTTCAGGTGATGGGGTATTTTGCTAGAGCTTGGCCTTCAGGTGCCTGTAGATCTATTTCTTTTCCCTTGAGACACAACGGTGTGTCAACTTCAAGGTCACCTTTCACTTATTATTAGTCCTTGGATCTCCTGGTACTTTTCATCAAGCCAGTCCAGGTACTTGCAGGCTGAGAGTCTTTCCACAGGGGCCTATATCAGTGAATTTCAGGACCATCTAGACACAGTGGACACAGTGCAGCTTCTGTTGGTTGGAAATCAACAAACTAAGCAGAGCTTTCACTGCAGGGTCTTTGAGTCCTTCAACACTGATTCTCCTGAGGAGCATTTCCATGGCTTTGCCCTTTAGGGGTGATGACAGACAGTCCAACACCCATGACAGTGGAAGTGATGCAAACATCCTTGTGGTACCTTGCGCAGCTGTAACCCTGCAGGTGCCGATGCTTTTATTAAGGGTGGTGCCTTGCAGTCTTGTGTTTGTCTCTGTTGAAAGAGGTTGTCTGTTATGACAAGAATGTGTTGCAAGCATTTGTCAGGAGGAGGACATCACTGGAGTTAACCTTTCCTATGCCTTCCTTGCCATTTAGATCCTTCCAAAGGTTTGCATCCTCTCTGACCCTGGCATTGAAGGATGATTAGTTTTTCTCCCATTGGAAGCTGAACCAAGAATTGCTCATGGTCAGAGTAAATGTCCTCTCTGGCCTCATCTGTGGCTTCCAGGGTTATGGTGATGTGCTGATGACCATAGTGTGCCAGAGGGTCCTGAGATGTTCACTTATCCTCCCCAGGAGAAATCACCACAACTCTCAGCTGCCTCATTCTTGTTGGTAAAACCCACCCTTTGAAAGTGACGTCCCTCTTCCAGTTTGCCCTTCCAGGAGAAGATGCAGCCATTAAACTTGCCATCTCATAGCCATTGTGCCTCAATCAGAGTGGCAACGTCAGAACATCTGAGCTCCTGGCCTATAACTGTAGATTAACGTTCAGGTCTGTGACTTCTGCATTTGTCCACGAAGTTCCTGATGTCCCAAGTCTCCAAATTCACAATGAGGAGTAGAACTTGCTTTTCAGGCCATGAGTTCCAGGTCATTACTACTCTACATATAAAAAAATAATCCTCACAACCCCCTTATATCCTACACCCGTCACTTTAAATATGCTTCCCCTGGTCTCTGAATCATCAACTGATTAGAACAGGTTCTAATTACCCTATGTAAACCCAACATGATCTTGTACAACTCTGTCAAATCCCTTCGCAATCATCTTTGCTCCAAAAACAACCCCAGCTTCTCCAGTTGAATCTTATAGCTCAAGTTCCTCATCACTGGAGCTGTACTAATAAATCAGCAAAGACTTTTAGTATTACTGCTCTGTAATCAATTCCCAGAATCTGTTCTTTATGTTAGCTGTTACAATTCCTCACTGTAATTCTAACTTCTTCTTTCTCTTGGGTACTTAATATTGCATCCTCCCATTGAATGTTCTGTCACTTTCACTGCAACTGTAACTCTGCCTTTGTTGAAGATCATAGTTTATATATTATTCCATAAAAGTTATTGATGGTATAGGGCAAGAATTGAGCTGTGATTTAATCTCAATGCTCATAATCATAAACTATTCCAGCATCATTCATATAGTTTGTAGGGTAAAATGAACCCCAAGAGAAACTAATTTATGAGTCAAGAGTTTCCAAATTTCTACAAACACAGCACAGTATCAGAGGCAATATATTGTTGCAGTAACTCTGCTGCCACAGAGATAACATTAATAAATCAAATGATATAAATTCTTTTGCACAAACTTTAGCAATCAGCATGTCATTACAGTTATTTATTCATGGTTGCAGCAATATAGAGTTACACCTGCTATTTCTTTCTGAGTTTATTGTCAATTTGAGGCTGATATTTTCAGCGTTGAATCTGTACAATTTTAATCTCTGTCATTTTGGCAGCCTATTGTTTTAATAAAATAAGCTCACTTTTGGCACTTGTCCTCTGCAGCTTTCATTGTTGCATCTGAACATTAAACAAAGCCATCTCCAACAAGTGGCCATTAAAAAGATGGGGCTTGCCACAGAGCTCTTATTGTAGCAAGCTAATAAAACAGCAATTGCAATGAAACGCTGCACTCATACCTATAAATCCATATTTTATGTTTACTTTCATTTCTGTAACTTTGAGACTTTGTACATTTGTGTCATGTAATGTATTACTGAGCACACAATAACGGAAAGATTCCATATTCAGAAAGAAATAGCTGAAGATTCCCTCCAAGCTATGAAAATGAGGGACAGGAAGGAAGAGGCAGGACAGTCGATGCAATCTTTCCCTTACAGTTGTGCATCACAACATTCATACATAACCCCCGGAAAACATGAGATCTCCTGGAAGCCCCACTTCCTTTAAGGAATTGGGCGTCCCTGGGATTTTGGAGTGACTATTGGAAGCCCGACAGTTGACATGCCCGACAGTTCCCATGTTTTCCGAGGGTTATGTATGAATGTTGTGATGCACAACTGTAAGGGAAAGATTGCATCGACTGTCCTGCCTCTTCCTTCCTGCCCCTCATTTTTATAGCTTGGAGGGAATCTTCAGCTATTTCTTTCTGAATATGGAATCTTTCCGTTATTGTGTGCTCAGTAATACATTACATGACACAAATGTACAAAGTCTCAAAGTTACAGAAATGAAAGTAAACATAAAATATGGATTTATAGGTATGAGTGCAGCGTTTCATTGCAATTGCTGTTTTATTAGCTTGCTACAATAAGAACTCTGTTGCAAGCCCCATCTTTTTAATGGCTTTTTTATATTTATTTTTCCCTTTTTAGTGAAGATTCCAACTAACTTACCTCAGCAATATTAGCGGCTGGCCTCACCCTCAGTCCCTGTCATCTTTGGTTCCCCTTCCTTCCCCAAGGAGGTCATGCACACAAGGCTGGGATCCGCTGCCTTATGAGATCAGGAATCATCCCAAGGCATCCCATTGGTGGATGATTCCAACACAATATGATCTCCACCTCACTCAGAAACTAACCGAGTTCTCACTTGATGAGAAACGGAGCCTCTGACCCTTTGCGGACTGGACAGGGCTGATCCAAGGGTTGGTATTGGTATTGGTTTATTATTGTCACTTGTACTGAGGTACAGTGAAAAACTTGTCTTGCATACCGTTTGTACAAATCAATTCATTACAATAGGAGCAGGAGTAGGCCACTCGGCCCCTCAAGCCTGCCCTGCCATTCATTATGATCATGGCTGATCTACCCAGGTCTCTTCTCCTCCTCTGTCCCAGTTCCCCATTTCCCTGATCTTCCAAAACCGTATCTATCTCCCTGTTTAGGCTCCTCCAGTGTTCTAGCCTTTGCAACTCTCTGGGACAGAGAATTCCAGGGATTCAGCACCCTCTGCAGGAAGAAGTTCCTACGCACCCTAATTTTAAATGACCACCCCCTAATGCTGTAACTACATCTCCCCATTCCCTCACTAGTGGAAACATCCCAAATGTACCCTGCCATGCCCCCTAGGATCTTATAAGTTGACATCATTGATCTTGGACCTGGGATGTTTGCCTTCAAACTCTATCTGGAATTCTACCATGTTGTAGTCTCTGCTTCCAGGGGATCTTTAACCACAAGATCACTTATTATTCCCACCTCCTGACACTTGACTAAATTTTAAGATATCCTGTTCCTGAGTAGGTTTTGTAACAAACTCCTCTAAGACATAGTCTCTGATACACTTCACAAATTCCTCTTGCATGATACCCTGGCCAGTTCGATTAATCCTATCATGAAGATTAAAATCACACATAATAATCACAGTTCCCTTCTTATATGCCTTTGATATTTCTCCATTCATGCTTTCTCCTGTCAAGAGGCAGCACACTACTCCAACCTGTGTTTCTTTCTCCTTCTTTTCATTATTTCTACTCAAACCAATTCCACATCACGATCCTTGCATCTATATCAGTGCTCAGCACTGCGCTGATACCGTCCTTGACTAACAAAAACCCCACCTCTTTTCCCTTTTTGCCCTTTCTGTTGACACATTGAATAACCTGGAATATTGAGTTCCCAGCCCTGGTCACGGGCCACCATGCCCTTATAATAGATATCAAATCAAAATCATTTATGTCATCACATCATCTATCTTATTACAACGACTACAACTCAAAGAGCCATAAGCTTTCACTTTATACACCTTTTGCTTAATATGGATTTACTTTCTGCTGCACCTTCTGCTTATACTTTCTGCTCTTTCCTATCGCTCTCTGGTTTTTATTCTTCTCCTCACTATCTTGCAACACGAACTACTCTTTCATTTCTTTTTGATTTTTTAAACTTACCATCACTAGAATCCACCCCCCCCTCTAATTAATGCAAGGCCCTGTCGACCACCCTAGTTTGGTCCCAGCATGGCTCAAATGAAGTCTGTCCCAAAGGAACCGCTCTCTCCTTCCCCTGTTCTGGTGTCCCGTGAATCAGAACCCAAAATCAAAAAAACTGCCATTGCTGGAAATCTGAAACAAAAACATGGTTGTGTTCTTTCCAACAACCCTAATGAACCTATTGACCGGATAACTTCATCAACAGCTCATCACCATGGCAACCCTGGTCTCAAACTATTTGAGCTATTCCCTTTGTCCTTTCTATCCCTCTGCCACTGTGTCCGTATCTTAAAACTGACTTCTTTTCTCTTTCCCAGTTCTGCCAAAGGGTCTTCAGCCTGAAACGTTAACTGCTTCTCTTTTACAGATGCTGCCTGACCTGTTTCCAGCATCTTCTAAAATGCGTGGTAATACTTTTGGGGAGTCATGGAATCAGAGAGTCATAGAGTTGGGCAGCACAAAAACAAGACCTTCAGTCCACCACGTCCATGTTGACCTTTTGCCCATCAACACTAATCCCATTTGCCTGCATCAGGACCATATCCTTCCATGCCTTGCCTATCTAAATGTCTGTCTAAATGCCTCTTAAATGTGGGGAGAGCCAACAATGCAAGAGAATGCATATAAAATGATGGGATACTCAGAAGCATAGAGGACACGTGCTTCAGGGAATTGAGGCTTTCTTGATGATTCCTGGGAACTGAGAGAAATCAGGGCAGTAACTTGGGGAGCATGTCCATTGTTTGCTGAATGTAACGGACAAGGCAGATTTGGTACTTTCCCATATTAGCCAAGGTGTAAGTCTTAAGAACATGGTAGTTATGCTCGAACTGCACACCAGATTAGTTAGGCGACAACCACACTACCATGTATAATTCTAGTCAATGTATTCCAGAGAGTAGGTACAGAGAATAAGTCTGAGAAAATGGCCAGGATTGGAGAATTTTAGTTAGGCTGGGGTTGTTTTCTTTTGGAATCAGAGATTTAACCAAGGTGTATAAAATTGTCAGGAGTCTCATAGAGTGTCCAGCATCAGAGTGCAGTCTTGTTGAGATTCTTCAGTATTAGGTTGAGGAGTTGCTACTTGAATTAGATCCAACATCCTTTGATTTTAATAAAGATTTTGTGGCAGAAGGGTAGAAGTCAAAGAGGAAGATTTTTATTTACTTTTGTTTTGCATTAGTTTAATACTTTTAGTTATTTATAAATGTTTTGGGTGTTCTAGTTATTTTTTTAAATTATTTCACTTGTAGTTTTTAAATGTCTCCAAGTGTTGGCAGTACTCCTTTCTTCTAAAAGAATTCAAACTTTTTGAATGTCCTTGGACTGGAGACACAGGCAAACAGAGAGCACATCTGATTATGGACTGCACGCACTTTCTCTCACAGCCACGATTTGTGCCTCACAAACTGTGGGAAGTCCTTGCAAGGTCAGGAGTCCCACACTGCAGAACACTCGGCCGCTGGCAGGCTCCTGTGGCCAGAGTAATTAAGTCAGTTTCTGATCAATGGTGATTCCCAGGATATTGCAGGAGAACGAGCAGCATTAATGTGTGGAAGCTGAAACACGGTGGGCACAGCGGACTGCCTCAGAATAAAAGTGTCGTGCAAGCTTTGCAGTTACATGGCGTTGACCTTGAGGATCTTCTGTCGAACACTGACTGTGCCTTTTCGGAGTCTTTCTCTTTTCTGGGGATAAAAGCATCAGGGGTTACATGTGGAGAAGTTAGTGCCACAGTGATGCAGTCCATTGACCCTAAACATTTGGGAATCCCACAGTCTGGGTTAAGCCATGTACCCCAAGAGGATGAATTCTCCTGAGCTTGAGACACTCCATCACATGCAGTGATGTGCTGCAGACTATGGGGTGTATCAGTGTCCTAGCATGATCACCAAAGTTCAGGGCCATTGTGACCTTCACCCCCATTACCAATGTATTCCAGCCACAATGTTTGGCTAGAGCTCCGCCTGTAGAAGGTGGCAGACTCAGGGACCACCCTCTTAAAATTCAAGGCCATGTGTCTCGGACATGTGGAAGCCTCCAAGCTTGAGCCCCTTTCTCTTACCTTCTTCACTCTATGCGTGAGACACAGCAAGACCATTCAGCCCAGAAATTCAGACTTTGCACTGGAGGCCTAGTTAAACTGGAATCAATAAGATCTGGGGAAACTCCCTGTACAGGAGAGAGCATAACTGACCATGACTGTAGGATGGACATTTTAACCCCAGGGCATTACTGCAAGGCTTTCTCAGGGCCATACTCTGAGCCCAACCGTTTTCAGCTATCTTATTAATGACGTTTGCTCCATCGTACGGTGGGAATATTCCACAAGGATCGCAACACTCAGTGCCACTCTCAGTTACTCAGGTAATGAAACAATGCAGCAAGAATTGACAACATCCAGGCTTGAGCTGATATGTGACATGTGATGCCTAAATGTCCCAGGAACTGGGCAATAAATGTCTCCAGCGAAGGAGGCTCCAACCACTTCCCCCTGGAACCCTGGAACACAGCAGGGGAGTGGATCATGCTTCCCCTGCAGGCTGTTCCACATTCCATGGGATTGTGGCAGTTCCATAATTTAACATTATACACCAAATCTGGCCTAAACTTGTTAGTCTCAGGGCTGCATGTCGTTACATCCAGAGATCTGAGAGCCACATGATATGCCCACTTTTGTCCTTGTAACAAACCACCTTGTGAAAGAAATATTTTCCCCCTACTTGCTGCCTGATGGCTGAGCTAGTGGCCTGGTGAGTCCCCATCCTGGTCGAAATTCTTTTGATAGTATGGTCTGCTTTAGTAGTTCCTTGGATTTAAGATTACAGCTACTTCTGCAAAGGTCTTGACAAATTCTCCATCAGATTGTTCCGTGAAATAACACAACTGGCTTTGGTTGTTTTACCTTCTTCTTTACTGAATGCAGATATTAGTGTCTGCTGTCTGTTTACGTATGATTTTAATGCAGTTACCTTGCTTTTCCTTGATTCTGATCCAGAAGGATATTCAGATGAAAGTGTGGCAGTTTGTTTTGTAATGAGTGAGAGATGTTTTACACTTAGAGTCATAGAGTCATACCCAGCCAGTGTATCTGCACCGACCATAGAGCACCCAGGTCCGCTTGTCCTGCACTAATCACATTTCTTTTCCTCTCACATTCCCATCAACTTCCTTCCGGGATTCTCCCCTACCCACCCACACAAAGGGGTAACTTACAGTGACCAATTAACACACCAACCTGCACATCTTTGGGATGAGGGGTGATACTGAACAGCCAGGAGAACCCACATGGTCACAGGGAGAACGTGCAAACTCCACACAGGCAGCACCAAAGGTAAAGATCAAGCGTGGATTGTGGGAGGTGTAAGGCAGCAGCACCAACTGCTGCACCATTCTTCTTCATCTGAGTTTCTTATTTTAACTCACCTGCTCCGACTTGAACACACCCCTGGATTAAAGGGCCAGAAACTTTGGTGCTAATCCGGTCAACTAACCACCACTATCACACACAACTATAAAAGGCAGCGGTTTGCTCTCTTTAACTGTGAATACAAAATCTTCTTTCCATTCTGGCTTAACACTTCTCTGTTTTTTTCTTCGTACCCGCAATTAATAAATGATATCATTGTTATCCACTCCCAGTTCCACTCATCCCCTCCCACCCCCTCCCCCCATCTCCTGGCACTTTCTCCTGAAACCTTAGGAGGTGTAACTCCTGTCTCTTCACCTCCTCCCTCACCAGGGACCTATACAGCCCCTCCAGGTGAGGCAGAGGTTCACTGCACCTCTTCCACCCTGGTCGACTGCATTTTGTGCTCGCGTTGTGGCCTCGTCTACCTTGGTGAAACCAAGCGCAGGCTAGGCGACTGTTGTGCAGGGCAGCTGCATTCTGTCCACAACGGCCATCTTCAGCTTCTGGTTCGACGTCTTTCTAACTCCTTCCCACTCCCACACCAACCTGTCTGTCCTCAGCCTTCTTCGTTGCTTTGGAGATGCCAAACACAAATTGGAAGAACAACATCTCATATTCCACTTGGGTAGGTTACAACCCAATGGTATGAACTTTGAATTTTCTAACTTCAGGTAACCCACACTGCTGGTGTTCTCTTCCCACACACACTCACCTGTCCATCTTTGTTCACTTTTCCCATCTCCCCTCCTCCCACCTGGTTCCACCTGTCCCTCCTCCCCATCCGGTTCAACCAATCACCAACCAGCCTCTACCCCAATACCCACCCCTCTCACTGTTATAAACTGACAACCTTCCCTCTCCCTTTCAGACTTGTTGCAGGGTCTCAACCCAAAATGTTAACTTACACCTGTCGCCTCCAGAGATTCTGCTTTACCTGCTGAGTTCTTCCAGAATTCTGTTTTTTGTTCTAGATTCAACCATCTACAGTCCTGTTCTCTTCCTTTCTACACTAATGCCATTTTATTCTCCCCACACTCCCACCAACTCTCCCCAGATCCTACCACTCACCGACAAACTAGGTGCAATGGACAGCAGCCAATTAATTTGCCAATCTGCACGCCTTTGGGATGTGGGAGGAATCTGAGGTGGAGGCATTATGAGGAAACCCAATCAGTGACAGGGAGAACTTGTAAACTCCACGCAGACAACACTGGAGGTTGGGATTGAACTCTGGTCCCTGGGGTTGTGAGGCAGGAGCTCTGCCTCCTGTGGCACTGTGCACGCACGAGCCCTGTAAGATCACAAATACATGACATGTATTCATCACAAAGGCAGCTTTGTGATGAAGCTTTGCAGCTATATAAAACTTTGGACAGGGCTCACTTGGAGTATTGTGTGCAATTCTGGTTGCCCCCATTACAGGAAGGATGTGGAGATTTTGGAGAGGGTGCAGAAGAGGATGCTGCCTGGATTAGAGGGTATGAGTTATAAGGAGAGGTTGGACAAACTTGGGTTGTTTTCTGTGGAGCATCAGAGGCTGAGGGGAGACCTGATGAAAGTTTATAAATTTATGAGAGGCAGAGATAGGGTGGACAGTCAGCACCTTTTTCCCAGGTAGAAATGTCAAGCACTAGAGGACATGCAGTTAAGGTGAGAGGGGAAAAGTTTAAAGGAGACATGCGGGGCAAGTTTTGTGATACAGAGAGTGGTAGATGTCTGGACCGGGCTACCAGGGATAGTGGTGCAAGCAGATACCATCATGGCACTTAAGAGGCTATTAGAGAGACACATGAATATGCAGGGAATGGAGGGATGTGGATCATGTGCAGACAAAAACGATATAGTTTAATTCGGCATTGTGTTCAGCACAGATATCATGGACTGAAGGGCCTGTTGCAGCCCTGTACTGTTCTATGTATGAATACAGTCGGTCTCTAACTGCCTGATGCCACAGTCCCATGGTATTACGTGCAGTGTGTGCTTTATGGTCGATCTACTGAGGTTAAAGGACACTGTGTTCTGAGTATAATATCCCTCCCAAAATGAACTTGCCAATGTCAAGAGGACACTGTTTGCTGAATATAATAGCCTTCTTAAAGAACTTTGCCAAAGTTCGGAAGTTAGAATGTATTTGGCATCGATGTCTGAGTGTCACATTGTAAAAGATGCTCCTGGACCACTTTTTGGTCACCCTGCCTTTCATAAACCATTGTTCCATATCCGTTAATACCTTTGGTTAACAAAAATCTTCCAAGGTTACACAAACAATAGATGTATCCTTGATGACTGGAAGATTTAGAAGGAAATAGTTTTTCTCTATCTAGATTTCCAGTTCCCTTTATATCTTGAAAATTTTGATCAAATAAGCAATGATTCACCAGTTAATCTTCTAAATATCAAGGACACACACAATATATGCTTGTGTAATCCTACTGTAACACAATCTTTGTCAATCAGTCAATCTATTAGTACTTTGTAATTTAATGCTTTCAGTAACAGTTGTCCTTGTGCCTATGGGGCACTTGGATATGTGGCTTTCTATTCCATCACCCAAATCTTTTGTAAAGAAGGTAGATAGTTGTAGTCCCATCGCAGATATTTATGGGGCACTGCTGGTTGCTTTCCAGTAATGTGAGTTCCTGCTCTTTAGCATTACTGTGTGTCCTGCCAATCAGAAAACCTCCTGTTCAGAAATAAATCCCTCACCTATTCCCAATGGCCACATCAAAAATTAAAAGTTGGCCATTCCATACAAAGCCAACACTGCTCTAAGTGTTAATTAACAAGGTGTTGGAGGAACTCGACGGGTCTGGCAGCATCTGTGGAGGAAAACAGACAGCGGACATTTCGAGTCGAGACCCTTCATCTGGACTGAAAGATGGAGGGGAGGTAGCCAGCCTGAAAAGATGAAGGAGAATGGTGGAGCAAGAGCTGGCAAGCGATAGGTGGACCCAGGTGAGGAAGGGTGATAGGCAGACGGAGGAGGGGAGAGTGGAGATAGCGACCGAGGCCGGGAGGTGAGAGGTGGAGGCAACAAAGGGCTGCAGATGATGGAATCTGACAGGAGAGGAAGGTGGATCAGGGAAGTAAATGGGGGAGGGAAGGTGGAAACAGTGGGGCGAGAGGACCTAGCGGGAAGAGTATGTGGGTTATGGGCAGGTGGTGTGGGTGGAGGAGGGAAAACCTGTTGTTGGAATCCTCATGTAGTCCATTAGGGAGTGCCACCCCTACACATTCCTCAATGTTTGGAAATCCACTTGCTCAACCTGTCTAGGAAGCCTGATGTCATAGACATTAAAAAACACTGTCCTTTTGGGTAAAAACAGAATCATGGTAGGCAAGAATTTAAGTCCAGGCTAATTTTCCTCTTTTTGTTAATTTTATTATTGCTTCAGGTGTCTTTGTTTTTATTCCCAGTATTTAAGTACATTTTAACTTTGTTTTCACATTATTAAAAATTTTACTATTTAATATTTTTAACTTTTTATTGTTCACAAGTCACAATTGTTCAATGGTTCTGAAAGCATGGGAGATGAGGGATGGGACGTACTAACCTCCAAGTGGAATTCCGCACCCTGAGATCTGCTCCAAGTGAGGGCCAGGTTCAAGAGGAGGTGACTGGAGAGCTCAGGTAGTGTGCCAATCAGTGGAAAATTTCAATGAATCTGAGCAGGGGAGATTCAAGGTGGCAACGTTAACTGGAGATATATTTGCTGAGAAGAGTTTTGCTGTATACTAACTCCCACAGACTGCAGTCACAATGCAGAGGTTGCATGATCTGTTAAGGGACATCACGGCAACTACAAGGCACAGATCAGTAGTATTTACCATTTGATTGGATGGATGCACAATGAATATCACCCAAAAATGTCAACACCATTGGGTGTACAGTCGCACAACTAGTAACACAGCTACCTCATATCTGCACCAACCTGGGTTCAATCCTGACCTCAGGTGATGCCTGTATGGAGTTTGCACATTCTCCCTGTGACTGCATGGGTTTCCTCCACGTGCTCAAGGTAGATTACTTCAACCAATGTACGTATATTGCTCCTCATGTGCAGATGTGGGATTTAATCTGGCGGGGGGGGGGGGGCAGTTGGTGAGATGTTAGTGGGAATAAAATTGTTTCAAGTAGGATTAGTGTAAAAATGGATGTTTAATAGTTGCCACAGACGTGGATTGATGGACTTGTTTCTCTGCTGTTTCTCTCTGTGACCCTACACTTGGAATAAACACTTGCTTGAGTGACAGCTTAGCTGCTAATTTAGACATGTAAATTGCAGCCAACCTCCAGCAGGTGAGATTTAAAATAAAGACAACCACGGTAAACATGCTTTCTCCAAAAGTTCAATCTCAGCTTGCCATCAGGAGATGAGGGCCTCAGTAATGAGCTTTTAAAATAGGCTGTGAACTGATCATAAATACTGAGGAAGCTGTTCATACAAACACACTCAAGATGGAGCTGAAACTTAACTATCTGTGTTCTTCATTGAACCCCTGTGATGTGACTATCGATTAACAAGTCAACACACAAGTAACAGCCATGTTTCCAGCAAATCTGATTGTGTACCTGTAAAAGTAACTGGATATGTAAGGGTTAATAATGTACAGCTGTTATTGCTTCAACCATAGTGTGACTATAGTTTTTGCTTCAACCATGGCATGACTATAGTTATGACTGCAAGATGTGCAGGTGCAACAAAGAAGTGCTTAAGGCATATTTTGTTTTGCTAAAGTTTGCTGTAAGCAACTGCCCAAGTATGTGCAACTCTGCACGTAGGCATCTTTAGATTAAGTGTAAAAGGAGAGACACAAACATGTAAATCTTTGAGCGGGGATCAGTACAGAGCTCAGGTTACACTGTTTACTCTTTCTCTGTATCCCTCACTCCCGCTAGTGTTAAATAATAAAGCATTAATTGTCCCCTCCTTGGTTCTGTTGTTGTCTGCTTTATTACAGCGTGGGTTGACTTTCATATACCCTGTACACTTTGGAAGTGATAAACATCAAAACTATAACTAGAGCAAAGCCTATTCAGCAACCTTTCAGAATGCTGATAAGCTCAGACTTTTCCCCATCAAAATATTTTGTTGTGCTTATGGTCAAGCATCTAACAGAATGATATTTCTAAATTGACCAACTCATAGACTTACAACAAAGGGCATAAAGATGGTATAATCAATTGGCAGGAAAGTGTGTTACTTCCATTAAATTATCATTGGTGTGATATTTGTATTATAAAATAAGGACAGTCCAGGCCAAACTTTGGCAACTTGCAGAGAGGATTGATCCCTTGTAGCACATGGGAACAGACGCCTCCATGTGATAAACAGGAAGATTTATGTTTAGTGTCATCTAAAGAGAATGCACATCCAAGGAACATTCAATATTAAAGTTAGCTTACAAGGAGAAACATTTGACACGTTCTTGGCTGAAGTGAAATTGCTGGCTGCAAATTATAACTTCAGAGAGCTGAAGGGCTTGTTGATCTGTGACGGAATTTGAGATGCAGGATTGAAGCAGTGTCTGTGGAGAGAAACTGACCTAGACCAGGCAAAGTGTGTCAGATCCTGCAGTTTCAGAGCTGTCCAAAGCCGAAGCTGATGAGTTGGATGGTGGAGAACACAGTCCTGCCCATGTATTCAAATGGAAGCACTGCAGGGAAAATCAACAACAGTGTCGAGCATGCAAGTAACATAAGGAGAAATGCTAAAGATGCATAAAAATGAGCCACTTTTCATCTGAAGACTCGTAAGACAACAAAGAGCTCCGGTGCAGACTGCTGCCAAGCAAAGCTGTCGTTGACCAACACTTTTTTGTTAACCTTCCCTGCTATAATGTCACATTTTACCTCCAATTCACTTCTCCCTCGAGTGGAGATAATCTGCAGGACAAGTAAGAAATGACTCGATCTCCAGCATTCCCATTCCAGAACCAAGCTCACACCAGCTTCAGCTGTCAGCTTACAGGTGACATTTGTGTATGTGTATTTTAGGAGATCAGACTCCAAGTTGCCATCATCTTGTTCACTGAAGCATATGAGAAAACAGACCTTGGACTAAGCAAAGGTCCTCTATTAGCCTGCTCCTTTTGGACACACCACCCTTTGGAAAGCACAGACCATTTTCGTATCTTGGAAGTCACCTCTCAACGAAGGCAATCCTTAATGATGAAATTCGCCATCGCCATCAGTGCACCAACACAACCTTGGCTGACTGAAGAAAGGAGTGAAGATCAAGACTCCAGACTCAGCACGTAGCTCATGCTCTGCCCAGTAGCAGTGATCCCTGCCATTGTGTAGGCTTCATGGACATCATCTGCCTACAGTAAGTTCCTCAAAGCACTGGAGAGGTACCACCAACACTGAATCTACTACATTCACCAAATTCTCTGACAAGGAAAGCGAACCAATGTCAGTATCCTTTCCCAGACCAACTTCTTCATCATCGAGGCCCTACCTACGATCAGGCCAGGTCAATCACAGGTCCAGCATCAGACTCCCGAAAAAGACTCCTCCTAATCCTAGACCCCCATGGCAAATGGTTGAGGTGGACAGAGGGAACAATTCAAGGATGTTCTCAAAACCTTGAAAAAAGCATGAAAAAGCTCCCACTTCCTTGTGTGGATTCCCAGGCCATGGCTGTACAAAGTGGAGAAGAAATATTCAGGGTGGAACTGAGACCCTCAGTTCCATGTGCCAGGGACCCAGCATGAACACTGGTAGGTGCGCACTACCTTCCGAACAACCCACCTACCCTCCTCTCCCCTCCCCCACCCTCGTCACCTTCACCCCTCGTCACTCCACCTATCACCCACCGGGCCCTTCTTACCCCACCCCCTCTCCTCTTTATATCGGTTATCTTCCGTCTCCACTCTCAGTCCTGATGCAGGGTCCCAACCCGAAACATCAACCATTCCTTTTCCTCCACAGATGCTGCTTGACCCACTGGCTTCCCCCAGCAGTTTGTTTTTTGGGCTTAGAGGAACACTAACAGTAAGAACTCCATTGAGTGAGAGTGGAACTCAGAACACTCTCAAATGTATACTAGAGGACAGGTACAAGAGACGATGCACCATCTCAAGGTGGTATCAAGTACTTCCAGGCTAGAGGTTGTTGCCATATTTCCATGCTTCCCTACAACACAGAAGGAGGCCATTCTTGCTGTCCCACAGAGCAATACCCCCACTAATTTTCCCTGTAACCTATTACCCTGATACTCCCATCAATTCCATGACCCACCTGCACTAGGGGCAACTTACAATGGCCAATTATCCTACCAATCTGTCTGTCTTTGGGTTGTGGGAGGAAACCAGTGCACCTAGAGGAAGCCTACACAGTCAGACAGAGAACATGTAAACTCCACACAGCCAGCAAGGGAGGTCAGCATCGAACTCAGTCTCCGGAGCTGTGAGGCAGCAGCATGGTGGAGGAAGGCCACATGGAGGCTGTCATTAGTTCAGAACTAAATGCATAGCATGATTTTCCAAGAGCCAGCTACAGCTAGAGCCCCAATGCAACATCAGGAGAATCCACAACCACAGCAACAAGTGCTGGCAACAAGGCACCTCCAGCAAGTCTCGGGCGTTCATGATTTCAAGCCATTGCCATGGTTCATCAGACAGAGTAGTTAAGAGTTCTCCTTCTCCTGCTCTTTCCCATGAAACATTGTCAGGGAAGGTGCAGATAACAGACTAAAGTTCTACTATAACAGACTTACAAGACTGATGCTGCACAGGTTTGTGACAGAATTAGGCACCTTATCCACTGTCACTCCCAATATTTCCAGGTCAGGAATGACACAGGTAGGATCTAGAATAAAATACTCTCTAAATTGCCTTATATCCTACCAGATAAGGTTTATAATGAATTAGGTGAAACGTAAAACTCGCCCTAAATTGTTACATCAATAAAAAAACTCAGATACATCTCATGTTCAAAGCAGCATAAATTCCCAAAATACAATCCCACTGAAGCAGACCAGAACAAGCAGAGTGTGTATGGACTACACTATTAAGTACCTCTGCCTGCCAAGCACTCCCAGGCAAGGCAAGGGCTAACTTTGTATATCACTTGAGGTGTTAAATCTGCTGTAGAAAAGGCCAAGTCAAATGACATCTGTAAAAGAAGCCCACAGTTAGATTCTTGGTTAGACTCTCACCAACGTCAACACCCTGAGATGATGGGAATCACAGTCACCACCTTTACAATCTTTAGAAAGTTTCTTTTATCCAGTTCTTGGTCCAGCCACACCTACGCTGTGAACCCAGTGAGCGATTTTTCATCTTCTCTGTAATGATGCAGCTCTACAAAACTCTGGTTAGACCACACTTAGAGTACTGTGAGTACTGTGTCCAGTTCTGGTCACCTCATTATAGGAAGGATGTGGAAGAGCTGGAAAGGGTGCAGAGGAGATTTACCAGGATGCTGCCTGGTTTAGAGAGTATGCATTATGAAGAGAGACTAAGGGAGCTGGGGCTTTACTCTTTGGAGACAAGGAGGATGAGAGGAGACATGATAGAGGTGTACAAAATATTAAGAGGAATAGATAGAGTGGACAGCCAGCGCCTCTTTCCCAGGACACCAATGCTCAATACAAGAGGGCATGGCTTTAAAGTAATGGGTGGGAAGTTCAAGGGAGATACCAGAGGAAGGTTTTTCACCCAGAGAGTGGTTGGGGCATGGAATGCGCTGCCTGGGGTGGTGTTGGAGGCAGGTACATTGGTCAAATTCAAAAGATTGCTAGATAAGCATATGGAGGAATTTAAAATAGAGGGATATGTGGGGGGAAGGGGTTAGATAGTCTTAGGCGAGGTTTAAAGGTCGGCACAATATTGTGGGCCGAAGGGCCTGTATTGTGCTGTACTGTTCGATGAAATTCTATGACGTTCTCCTTTTCCACCTTCCTGATGGTCTCTCTTCCCAGTTCGGGAATCTGAAACTGGAATGCAGTTGGAATATACTAATGACTATGACAACATTTAATTTGAATTTATTTATGACTGATAGGATTTGGTTGAATTACTTTGGTAATAATCGTATTCTTTCCCCTTTCCTTGACTATATGGACTAAAGCCCCTCCCTCTGTCGCCCTTACAGTTAAGCAAGTTTAGCCAGGGGTGTAAACCCATCTTGTGTTGAGGGTTTATAGAGGCCAGGTGGCATCACACAGAAACCAGATCTCTGCCACATCGCAGACCAAGCCCCTCCTACTTGGGACATCATAAGGGCAGATTCCACTCTTGCTTCACTGTATGTCCATCCTGTCTCCAACCCCCTCCCTAAACCCCTGACAGGGAGCATAGCCATCCGTAACTACCATTTCTAAATCCTTCTTCCCACATTAAGATGCCACATTTCAATAACCTCCATATCTACCTCTGCCTGATAACACCACAAAGCCTGATAACACCACAAAGTCTGCCTGATAACACCACAAAGTCTTTCTTCTTTTTATATCAAGTGATTTGCTATGACATTAGGAGGCTGTTTGAAGGATCGTTGTCAGGGATGAGATCGGAATGTTGCAGTCTCCCTTGTGCTCCAAAACCAATCTATTCCATATAAAGGCAAAGGACTTCAGAGGAAATCAGTGGAGAGGACAACAGGAGTATCAAATGGCAAGTATCAATTGGAAGGGCGGCCATAGGAAGCAATGGACCATTCCAAATGTTCTTTATTAGATTGAGTGTGTATATACTGTTAAGAACCATGTGTACCATGTGGAATGAATTTTTATACAGTGTTGTATCAGCCACAGCTGGGTAGTGTAGTCATCAGTTAAGGATGTTTGGCCAGAAGTTGTATCCGGTATGTAGTAATGGATATAGTAATGTATGGAACAACTGTTGGATGTTATACCTTCAAACATTCCAAGACAGAACATAGGATAGATACACCACTAAGCTCCATTTACACATCCAAGAAAATTCAACTTATTCTATACATTAAAAGTCCATCTCAACTGTCCTATCAAACATCCACATGCAAGGCCCATGATATTAAAGAGTAAAATATTAATATTTTACAGGCAGGCAATTAGTATCAGTTACCACCAACCCGGGTTAAATTCCAGCCGCTGTCTGTAAGGAGTTTGTACGTTCTCCCCGTGTCTGTGTGGGTTTCCTCCGGGTGCTCCGGTTCCCTCCCACATTCCAAAGACACACAGGTTAGGAAGCTGTGGGCGTGCTATGTTGGCACCAGAAGTGTGGTGACATTTGCGGCTGCCCCCAGAACACTTTACGCAAAAGGCACATTTCACTGTGTGTTTCAATGTACATGTGACCAATAAAGAAATCTTATCTTAATATTCCCCGAGCAGAGTCAACACATTTTACAGGATAGGTTAAGTGCAGCAAACTAGCTCTCAGTATTTGATGAAGTGCATTGTCTCAGGAACAGGAGGCCAGGGACCAGAAGGCCAGGAACTAGCTTTGCAGATGTCGGATTGGTCCCTCAAAGACTGAACCTTAAAGCAGCTGGCCTCCAGCTCTCAGTTACAGGTGAGTCTCTCACTTTGGCGGCATCCTAGTCCAATGGGAATCTCAGTAATGTTCTCCTTTCCAATCACTGAAGCATCTTTGCAGTCACACCTTCATGCAGATGTGCTTTTGAATCCGACATTGTTTCTCAGGTCCCAGTTAGTGTGAGACGAATTCAAGTTCTTTCTCTGCAGCTTCCTAGGGTGCTGCTCACTTCAAGAGTCAATAGAAAAGTGATTAATATTTATTCTACAATCAGCATGTGAAAAAGACTGGGACGACCTTAGTGACAATATTTATATTTGTTTTGAAAATATTTGTCATTAATTACTACTTTAATATTAATCTGTTCTTTACATTCCTTTCCCCTATCTACATGGAGGGAAGTCTTTCACCTTGTCTGCCGCCCAGTTCAGCCCCTCCCATTTTAACTCCATTGTTTCTCTGCTCACAAACCTATCTTCAGGTGAAAGCAGGACCCAATCACTTCGTCACCAGGAACAATGGCACAAAGCAGCCCAAACGCTCACCCCTCAAGGGAGAAGGCTCTGCTCTGCTGGTTTGTCGTTGCACTGATGAATACATACATACTGCACAATCATTCCTGTCTCTGACACTGCTCCATATCCTAACACTACTTGCAGGACACTGACCTCCCAAGTTCCTTTCCTCCCACAGATGCTGCTTGACCTGCTGAATTCCTCCAACAGATTGTGTGTTGCTCCAGCTCCCAGCATTTACAGTCTCTTGTGTTTTCCCAAGTGCCAACATATAAATTCTCCATCCCATTTTCCAACTATGATCACATTACTCAAACACCAGCATTAATCCCTAACCCCACACACCTACTCTTTTCCAACGGGCAGTGTGAGCCTCCCTCCTGATCTATCAGCGAAGGGGGGCTTTGGGAGAATGGCGGATCGGCTGGGCAAAGATTGTACCACCTTCACTGTGCTCTGGAAACACCCTGTACCCTAAACATGGGTGATGGTGAACAATATGCAGGGATTGTCAGAAAAGGGAATTAATTTGTACTTTAATGATAATAATGCATAAACCGACCAACATACTGTCCATCAAACACTCCATTATCGTGAAGGGCACAAATTAACATCAGAAGCTGCCTCTATTGTATTCCATCAATTCCCCTCAGGGAAGGAGCAACGTGAGTTGAATACAATGTAAAAAGCTCTTCCTAAATTGATTCATCCAGCAGACCGAACTCAAATATATCCTGTGATCAAACAGAGCTTTTCTAACACAATGAAACAAAGCTCAGATTGACTGTGAGGTGAACACAGGAGAAAAATCCCCCTCAATCTAAGTAATTAACTCAGCTGTATAATAGCTTTGCATACAAACTTAGATCCTGTCAACTTCTCAAATCAATCGTTGACCCTTCTGGCAGGAATAGAAGGAGGTGTGAGTGGCTTGTCAAAACCATCTCAGTAAATCCAGCTCTGGATATTTCCTCACCTTTGTGATCATTGAAAGATGGTGTTTCATCTCGACTTCAGTGCTGCACATCCTGGTCCAAGCAAGACTGCTCTGTGAGCCTTTCTCTGTCAAATAGGTGCGATGATGGTTTAAATTCTCCCTCCCTTCCCCTTCCCTCTCTTTCTTCACCTTACTGAGATGCTGAACCCCAGGAATATGTTAAAAAATAACTGGGACCACAATGGGATTAGTTTAATGATGATGATTTTTCTTAATTTAAATATATATGTGATTAATGGATTTTGGTACATTGCTCCTAACTAACTGGACTGTCACTCACGCTGCTGGCTGTCCCTCCATCTCCACTGATTCACGATAGTGTAGCGGTTAGCGTAACGCTATTACAGCACCAGTGACCCAGGTTCAATTCCGGCCACTGTACGTTCTCCCCGTGTCTGCGTGGGTTTCCTCCGGGTGCTCCGGTCTCCTCCCACATTCCAAAGACATACGGGTTAGGAAATGGAGGGCATGCTGTGTTGGCGCCGGAAGCTTGGCGACACTTGTGGGCTGCTCCCAGAACACTCTACGCAAGAGATGCATTTCATTGTGTGTTTCGATGTACATGTGACCAATAAAGATATCTTATCTTATCTTAACCAAGGTCTTAACACTGCCACAGTTAGCAGGGATAGGTGTCACCAGGCAGCCGAAATCCCACCCACTTAGAGGAATACATGGTCACATGGTCAGGCTCCTGGTGGGCTATCTCACCCTAACAATCAATAATTGAAAAGCAACAAAACACAGATGCTGGAAATCTGAAATAGAACAGAAAGTGCTGGAAAGACTCCACAGATCAGGCAGCGACTGTGGACAACCGTTGACCTGAAATTGTCAACTGTTTCTTTCTCCACAAATGCTGACCGACCTGGAGACTGTTTCCATAAATCTTTGCTTTTATTCGTAATAATCAGTCCTGACTCTGAACCTTCTCCCATGCACTATTCTCCAAGCCAGAAGTACAAGTTCCCAAATTACCACATTTAAATTCCTCCTCCCAATTTTCATATGCAGGAACCAATTACTCAGTGCCTTCCATGTCCACCTAAGGTGTTATAAAGGAAACCCCCTCTCTCCGTATTAACCAATTTGTATCTCTCCGCTATGGCGGTCATGCACTGTTTGGGATATGGGGATGAAGCAGGGATATTGAAATCTTCTTTCTCTATTCTCTGAAACCAGTCAATTCCCTGTGGAAGAATATCTGAGACAGTAATTTGGGGAATCATCAGGAAATCAAGTGGAGAACCATCTCATCTTGAATTGGTTAATAACGGAGTAAAACTCCTTTTGGATATCTCATCAAACACTTTCAAGTAGGTACAGCACAGATTAGATGCAGACAAAAACTCCCTGTCAACTATCCCAGAGTAGGGAGCAACATCAGTTATATACAGTGTGAAACTCTCTGATTTCTTTCCTCTAGGCACAGGCAAGGTTAAGCATCCAAAGTAAAGATTCCTCTAACTATAACATCAAGTACATCCACTGAAGTAAGGGCTAGCTTCAAACAAAAATTAAGTTACTAAGTTTATTGATGAAAATACATTCAAATCCAATCTATTTGGCAGATGAACTGTAGCTCTAAGTGGCTGATACAACCTTACCTCAGCAAAGTCCTAGACTGATGAGAAGTTCAGTAACGTACCTCATCCTTACAACCAATGGAGCATGTAGATTCAACCCTCCTTCAAGAATAAGGGTTTAAGCCAAAGAAATATGCTTGAATACATGGGCACTATTTTAATGACCATGATTATAATTAATTTGAATATAGGCAACTAAAGGCATATTGTTGACTTGCTTACTTTATTATCAGTATCTTTTATTTCCTTTTGCCTCTATCTATATAGGTAAAGTCACACTTACTGCCAGTTGTCCCTCCTGCTACAGTATCTCTACAGATTATGTACAACCAGGAGCTTCAATCTGTTTTCTGATGACAATACTAAGGAAACAGGGGCCAGGAACAACGTCACAAAGCAGCTCAGTCTCGTCCTATTCAACAGGTTGCCTGGTCAAATGACCTGTTTTCTCCTCTTTTGGTTTGCTATCTCACTGAGCTTGAATACTGACACTTTCTTCAAACAGTTTGGTCTCCAATACCAATCTCTGACCCTAGTACAATGCGCAGAAGCACAGGTGCCCAAAATTGCCACTGAGAAATTCTTCCTCCCATTTTCGAAATGCTTGACCCCATTATCCAATAATGTCCTGTCTAGCTGTTGACAACTAAAAGCAGTCCCCTCTATTCATATCAAGAGGTTTGACTCTCTCGCTGTCTGTCAGTGAGAAGGTATTATAGATGATAGATTGAGTCAGAGATCTTAAACTGACCCATAGCCTGAAGTGTGTAAAGTTTAGGGGTATCAGGTGGTAGGATTATTTGGAGCAGTGTTTGGAGAGTGCACGATGGCTAACAATGCAGACTATTCCTTCCACATGTTTATTCATTTTTTAGGATGCCGGCGTTGATGACAAGGTCAGCATTTGTTGCCCATCCTCAAGTGTCCTCGGAAAGGTGGTGATGAGCCACCTTCTTGAACTGTTGTTGGTGGTGTTTCCATGTGGCTGCTGAGCTTGTCCTTCTTAGTGATAAGAAGTCATGGGGTTTGCTTTTGAAGTGTCTGGACAGGTAATCGCAGTGCATTTTGCATATAAAGTAGCTGGTCATCGTTTACAGCTGTCCTCTGAGTTGTACCAGTGTGGCGGAATAAAACTGGTCAGGGCCTACAGAGCAGCAGATCACAGAATTCTCTTAGAAACCTATTTAGACAAAACAAAAGCCATAAATCAAATCAAATCAATATAAATATTGCAAATAATGTGACATAAGTTCTGATATGAAATCACCAAAGATTACGTGAAATAAAATAATATAAAATATCTGACCACTGTACTTTAATCCTAACTGTACCTATGACATCAGCTCATGTGTACCTCCCTGCTTCTTATTTTTATATTTCTAAGGTACCCAGCTTCTGACCCTCTCCATATGTGGCCGGTTCAGTCCAATTTCTGGTCAATGGTGACCCTCAGGATTCTAATGACGGAACTGGTGATGGTAAAGCTATTGAATATCAGGGTTTAGTGGCTAGAGTGAGCCTTTCTGAAGATGGGCATTGCCTCGCATTTTAGTGGTGTGAATGTTGCTTACCAACTTTTTGGCCTGTGTTTGAATGTCGCCCAGGTCTCACTGCCTGCAGGCACGGGCTAGTTTCAGTTGCTGAAGAGATTGAATGGAATTGAACATGAGGTACCGTAAGCATCAGCAAATGTCCCCATTTTCTGACTTTATGATGGAAGAAAAGTCACTGATGAAGCAGCTGAAGATGGGTGGGTCTAAAACATTGTCCTGAGACACTCCTGCATGTGATGTCCTGGGACTAGGATGATTGACTTCCAGCAGCCACAGCCTCCCCCCTTTGTATGAAGTATGACTCCAACCACTGGACTGTTTTTACATTGATACCATCGATCTTACCCTGGACTCCTTAACACCACACTTGGTGAAATCCTGTCTTGGTTATCCCATCAAACATTCAAAAGTCATATAGTGCACAGGTAGAAACAGAACAAAGCTCTCTCTACTCTGTCTCATGAAACTTTTGCAGAAAAGGTACAGCAGAAGTTGAATAAAATGCAAAACTCTGCCTGAATTGGTTCATCAAGTACAGCCAATTCTGATATGAATATGATAAAGGTAGATCTCCCCTAACACTATCAAATGAAGCACAACAGTTCAGGTCAAGCAAGGGAGGAATACAGGATAAAGTGTCCCTCCTGAAAAATGTTGAGTATACCCAGCCAAGGTAGATTCACACACATTGAGCTCCTGTCAATGTCGCAAATCTAGTATTGACCTTTATGTAATACTCAGGAGGAGATCCAAGTGCTTGGTTGAACACCATCCAGGTAAAAACTTGTTCTGGCGACAATTCAGTCAAGTTCCTCAATCTTGCATTCACAGAATCATCCTGTATCATCTCATCTTCAATTCTCAGGGAATTGGACTAGCCAGCCTCACTGTGTAAATGCAGTGACCTTCCTCCAGTCCCAGTTGCTATAGTAATGACTCTCTTTCTCTTTCTTCACCTTCCTGAAGCATTGCTCCCCTAAGAATCCTCTAAAATAGAAGTGATCTCCATTAATTCTGGAATCTGTAATTGGAACCATTATGGGATTATCGTAGTGACTATGGTTATGTTTAATTTGAATATATTTGTAATGAATGGAATTGGTCGTATTACTTTAAGATTTGATTGTTCCTTTCCTTCCTCTACTCATAAAGTCATTCCTACTGCTGGCTCTGCCTCTTATTCCCACAGATTCCCATTAGTTCTGAATATGACAGCAGGCACGGTGGTGTAGCGGTTAGCTAACACTTTACAGCGCTAGCGACCCGATTTCAAATCCAGTCGTTGTCTGTAAGGAGCTTGTACGTTCTCCCCGTGTCTGCGTGGGTTTCCTCCGGGTGCTCCGGTTTTCTCCCACATTCCAAAGACGTACAGGTTAGGAAGTTGTGGGCATGCTATGTTGGCGCCGGAAGCGTGGCGACACTTGCGGGTTGCCCCCAGAACACTATGCAAAAGGATGCATTTCACTGCGTGTGTTGATGTACATGTGACTAATAAAGATATCTTATCTTATCTCATCTTATCACTCCACTTCTGCAGGAAGTTAATTGGAGGTGAAATGCAACATTGAATATGTCCACATGTGCATTGTGTAGAAGTTATTAATCTCCTGAACTGAAGAACAAAATGTAGGCCTAAAGGTTATGCTTCCCCATCTTTCTTTTAATCTCTGCTGTCTGCACAGAGTTATTTCTGTTCAACTTACCTTGGAGGAGTTTTATATTTTGGTTGTATTGTGTAGGAATGACAATAGAGTTTGTTGAATTTCAAAACATCTTGCTCATTGTACTTTGGGATATTCCTGATCAATGTGAAGTGAGGCTGGATGGAGGTAAGGATTTTGCTTTGTTTTGCTCTTAAACCACTATCTTTGCTACCAAGAAATGTTCCCAACAGAACGGTACTGTCAGTGCACAGATATCTAGTGATGTGAGATGAATACAAAGTCAATGTCGTTCTCTTGTATTATTTTTGCTGAAAAAGAGATCAACAGAATGGAAATAGAATTCAAGGCCTTTCAAATGGTTTGACATGGTGCATTGTTGCTGGAAATTCTCTGCATCATCGTGTGATAGATCCATTCAAAATGTGGATTCCAGAAACTGTAGGAAGTAATTTCATGTAGTCTTGTAGACTTGTTATACTACAATCCAGCCCATTTTATTCCTATCCCATTGATCGATTTCCAACTAAATATGTCAGCTACAGTTTGCATTAGTTGGTATCAAAAGCTAAATAGCAAATTTGACCATTTTATTGTATTTCTTTACATTATCTCTTCACAGGGCACCTTGGCTTGTGACTGCAGAACAATCAGTACCAGCAGCCTTGGCTTCTTTATGGCTGTCCCTCAGCAACGCAGCTCTGATGGCGATCAACCACTGAAGGCATCACCATTTGTGTTAGATTCGGTCACCACTCAATACAAGGGCTGTAGAGAGGAGGTAAACTGTTAGACTGTTCAGATGATTGTGAATTTTGCAACATAAGAAGTAATGTTCTAAGTAAAAGAGTGGTGATGTAATACATGTAGATTTCAAAAGGCATTTGAAAATGGGGCTCTTAAAATGTTGTGAGACAAGATAATTGTTTGTATTGTTGGGAGTAATATATCAGCAAGATGAAAAAATTAGATAACAAAAAGAAAAGCAGAAGATGCCAGGGATACTACTATCAAGAAGAAGGTACAGAAGCGTGAAGTCACCACATTCAGGAACAACTACTTTCCTACAACCATCAAGTTCCTGAACTGACCTGCGCAACCCTAACCCTCCCTCCGCAATGGAACACTACGTAGAACATCTTGCACAACGATGGACTTGTCTTTGATTGCGTCTTTTAGCCTTGTACTAAGGTCTTGTTTTAGCACAGTTTTATTTCTCTCTCTCTTCACCATCTTGTATAATTTATGTATAATTTATATTCTGTGTGTTGTCTGTACCTACATGCCTGTGATGCTGCTGCAAGCAAGTTTTTCATTGTACGTGCACCTCACTGTACTTTTGTACACATGACAATAAATTAGACTTGACTTGACTTGCTTAAATCAATGGCTAAATGGACTAATTAGGTTAAGATGCATGGCCTTATAAAGAGTAAATCAGATACAGAAAGGACATTCACAAAGGGTAGGGTTTGCATTTGTCAATTATCTTGGATGTTATTCTCTCATTTTATAAATGGGACATTTGGGGATAAATCTAGTCAACTTGCAAGGAAAGTGTAGCTGAATTCATAGAATTATAGAAGCAGCATGCTATTTTTCAGAACTAATGGGAATCTGCCTAACCTGTGCCAATTACACTCTAGAACAAGGGTCACCCAAACACCAGCAGTTAAGTTGCAATATGCAGAAGCCCAAATTGCTGCTAACATTTTCACTGAAGCAAATGAGAAGATGGGTTTTATAACCAACATCCACAAGATTACAATCCTCTATCAAACTGCCCATGCAGCACTCTCAAACAATAGAGTTTCACAAGTTCCTGAAAAACATGGATAGTTCCTATATCTCGGAGCTACTTTTCAGCAAAAGGCAGACACCCATGACATGATCCACCACTATCTTCAATGTACCAGCACAGTCTTTGCTTTATTGAAGAGAAAGGTATTTGAAGATCAAACCCGCAGACCTAGCACAAAATCCATGGTGTACCAGACAATAGTGATCCCTGCCCTCGGATATGCTTCCGAGACCTGGACTGACTATAACAGGCACCCCAAGGCACTGGAAAAATACTACCAACGGTGTCTCCACAAAGTCCTCCAGCTTTATTGGAAACACCAAGGAACGGATGTCAGTGTCCTCTCCTAGGTCAACATTCTAAGTGATGAGTCTCTAGTCAATCTTAGCTGGTTGTGTTGGGCAGGCCACTTTGTTTGCATGCCTGACACCAGCCTCCCAGAAGAAATAGCAACAAAAATCTGCTGGAGGAACCCACCAGGTCGAACAGCATGTGTGGAGGGAAATGAACAGTCAATGTTTCAGTTAAAGGGTAAAGGATACAGAAAAAGATTTAAGGGCGTGTACAAAGATATCTTGAAGAAACACAACATCGCCATTGACTCCTGGAAATCTCTGGCCTTTGACTGCTCAAAGTGGAGCAGTTTGGATGGTATTAGGAACCTCAAATTTGTGCATTGGGAGTGCACAGAGGACCTTCATAGGCACAAGAGTGCAGAAAAGTTAAATACTCCAGTTTGAAGGGGAATTATATGATTAATGTTTCCCATTGTCTAAACATCTATAAAAAATGTCTGCTCCAACAAAAGGGGCATAACGTTTGATTTTAGCTACACTAAGAAACTTGGAAGACTATCATGACATAATTAACATTTGTACATAAACTAAGTATAAGTACACAAAGGAACATTGTCTCTTTAGTGCTGCCAAATGATCTTATCTTGGTAAATCAATATTCAAGGACACCTCCATAGTAATGGGATTTCAACATACATTCTCCTTCACCAGCTATTTTTGAAGTCACATGTAGATACCTGGCCATTAATCACTTTTCAATTATTCCTTGACAACCAATTAGCAACTTGCTTTAAAATTTATCATGTAAAATGAACAATAACGGAAAAAATGTTACAATCTTTATGACTCATTTTCCACACTTAATTTTATATCAATTTTAGGATAAAGATCTTTTGTGTGAAGAAAAGGTTATTGTTCAGATTCCTTGTGACATATAAATCTGAGCAACGAAGCCTATTTGAATAAACCATATAATACTCCAGAGTTATAAAGCTTTGGTTATCCTCTAACCTGACTAACCAAGTAGTTCATTAGTGATGGACGGTGAAGCACTGCTATTTTGAAAAGATGTTTGAGATTATTAGTGATGCTTTCCTGCAGCTGGCATCCCTAGTATATTAGATGTCTTCCTTGTGTCTGCGATAGTGATCAATGAATTCATGGGGGAAAATAAAGGAGGATCAGGAGAAAAATAGAAACAAGATTTTGTGGATAGTTTGACTCTCAAAGATGATAAAATTCCTTTAATATCACTTTCCACTTGGACCAGTTTTTTTTATGTCGAGCATCGAGAATAAAGTAAATGTTGAAGTGCAGTAGTCACACTTCAGCTGTTGGTCTTTCTTTCTGACAGTGGTCACTGGATCTCAGCACATGAATTCACACAAACAATGCAATGGTAAATCAGTAATTATCCAGAGAAATATCGATGTAGCAGTAGGGGAGTGTTACACTATTCGAGGTGCAGCCTTTTGATGTGATAATAAACTGAGACCCTCTTCGGGTGGATAGAAAAGATCATAAAAGAATTATTCAAAGAAAAATAGAGGAGTTCTCCTGCTGTCTTGGCCAACATTCCTTCTTCAACCAACATCTTTGAAACATTGTTCTTGTCATTCATCCACAAATTCTCTGGCAGGCAGCTCTGAAATTAACCTTTATCACCCTGAAATCACCCTCGGAGTCTCTACTTTGCTGCTTCCCAGATTGTGAAGCTATCTGTGATGCACGATTTGTGAAAGGCACTATATCACTACAAGTCATTCTTTTACTCATTTTGAAGAATGTTGCAGGAATCCAGTGAAATCCATGAGTTCCATGGTGAGTTACAGTGCCCTGCACTTTGCTGACATACTTGTGATGTTCTGTTATTAACCTCACCAAAGGCAAGTCAAGTCAAATTTCTTGTATTATGCATAAGTTCAGTGAGGTACGTGTACAATAAAAAACTTGCTTGCAGCAACATCACAGGTACGTAGGTGCAGACAACACACAGAACATAAATTATACATAAATTATACCAGATGGTGAAGAAAGAAAAAAGAATGCACAAAACAAAACCTTAGAGCAAAAAAAAAGACGCAATCAGAGATGCCCATGGTAGTGCAAGAGGTGGTCTGTAGTGTTCCATTGCAATGAGAATCTGATGCCATTACAGTGGCACAGGCTTCCCACAAACTGAAGACCACTGCATCTTAAAGATAGACCTGAAGGTTGATCAGAAACTCCAACAGAAAGGGTTCCTCTCAGCTTGTGCTCTCAGACATGGAGTTAAAGGGCAGCCCAGCAGGATTTCTCACTGCTGCTGGAGCATAGACTGCTTCACACAGCTGGACAGGAAGCTTTCAAACATTGCTGAGGGGCTGACTTCTTGCTCACATTACAATTATCCCACTGACCCTTCTCTTCCTATGTTGGTTCTGTTTAACCACACACAGTTGATCACAGCACTTCTGCAGAGCTGAGCAGCTGAATCTGTAAAGACCCCATTCACAATTCCATTGTTTAATAATTCCAAGATGACTCCCATAAAATAATTAACAAACGAGCATTAGGCCATTGTTAACTATTAACTCTTATATTTAGTTTCTTCTAACATGCTAATGGCAAATGAATTTATGGCTAGAAAAGAGTGAGGGTGATAGGAGTTGAGGTGGGTATGAGTGTGGCTGGGGATGGCAATGAGGTGAGGTGAAGGTCAAATTCAAAGTCGAGTTTATTGTCATATGCACAAATACATGTATGCCATGAAAAACTTGCAGCAACATCACAGGCACATAGCATTATATGAGTAGCATTCATAAGAAAAGCATAAATTAAACATAAATTGTACACATTTTTTACAAGAAAGTACACAACTATAAATCTTAAACAGTCCATTTTAGTGCAAAGTGATCAAAGTGGTCATAGTGTTGCTAAACTGTAGTGTTTCAGGTTGTGCCATTGGTTCAAGAACCAAATTTTGAAGGGAAGTATTTGTTCTTGCAGCTGGTGGTGTGGGACTTCTGTACCTCCTGCCTGATGGTAGCTGCGAGAAGATGGCATGGCTCGGATGGTGGGGATCTTTGATGATACATGTTGCCTTCCTGAGGCAGCGTGAGAACACTTGAGTGATGGTGGGGGTTGAGGGTGAAGGTGGTGAGGGTGAGGGTGAGAATGGAGGTAGAAGTGGAGGTGAGGGTGAGGGTGGTGGTTCAGCGGAGCTGGGGAGGATTGGCGATGAGGGTGGAGATGGATGTGGGGTGAGGGTGCTGTTGAAGGTGGGGATGGGGATGACAGGGAGGCTGTTGGTAGGGATGTGGGTGGGGTTGAGGGTGATGGTGAAACTGTGGGTGGGGGCAGAGTGAGGGTCACATTGCAGGTGGGGGTGGGGGTGGGTGACAGGGAGGCTGTGGCTGGGGATGGGGGTGAGGATGGCTTTTACTAACGGAATGGTTTCTCTGTTCACAGCAGGAGTTGGTCCACATACTGTGAGCCTGTGACGTTGACCACTTTTGCTGGCTTGGACATTGTTTGGTATTTAAGGAGAAAGAATTCTCCAGGGAGAAGAATGCTTTTGGTTTAGAAGACAGTTTACTCAATTTGTATGTAAAAGTAATGTAAGCAGGAAAACAATTGAAGTGCACAGTCCCCAGACAACAGAACAGAATAACCCAGCAACCCAATCCCTTCAGCATCAATGAAATCCAGCTATAAGGCAGCCTGCAGTTCCTGGGGAGGAGGAGAGGAGAGAATAGGCTACAAACAACATTTAAATTCAAATCTGTTTCTAGGATATAAATACAGAAAGAAGACAAATGAGCCATCTAATTGAAATTCTGAATTCCAAAACCCACCATACCAAACATTGACCTGAATATCTATATCCCTGGAGAGACCTACTAACCATCTTCAATTCTGTGTTGCTTTCAGTGGCTGCTGCTTGCTTCTCTGACCAATGACTTCCCTCCATTGGAGCGATACAGTATGATTTATGTTTACTGCGGTAGCACCCTTATTACTTTGATGAATATTTTTAAACCACACCTGGTTCTAAGACAATGTTGTTCAAACTGGAAGTGCTCAGTCCCTCCTGGTGCTGCAGAATAATGTTAGCAGGGGCATCAAGATGAAATTAATTTTTGTTCATAATTAGTGTGGAGAATGGAGCAGGAAGCATGTCTTTCTGAAGGAGGAGTTTAAAAATAATGTTTAAGAATTACTGTTTTGGAGGAAAAGAATAAATGGTCAAACTACTTGTCTGACTGAAGAAATATTTTTTTTTCTGTTTGTGTGTGCTCCTGATTTTAAGATTTGAGATCCCTTTATTCTAAGTTCAAACACACTTCCTTCAGTAGGCACACTTCCTTCTGCCTGTCATGTGACATCAGTGTGGGATCTAAGGTGTTATTGTGATTGGACCCCTGTTAAGTTACTAGGCCATTTGCCATTGGACAACGTGCTTCCGATAGACGTCTCACTGATGCATGGAGTAGTGGGCTCAGCCCAATACATCATGAGCACATCCCTCCCTACCACTGAAAGTATCAACGTGAGGCGCTGCCTCAAGAAGGCAACATCTATCATCAAAGATCCCCACCATCCGGGCCATGCCATCTTCTTGTAGCTACCATCAGGCAGGAGATGCAGAAACCTGAAGTCCCACACCAGCAGGTTCAAGAACAGTTACTTCCCTTCAACCATTCTGTTCTTGAGCCAACCTGCACAACCCTAATCACTACCTCAGTACAGCATCACTATGATTCCTTTGATCACTTTGGACTACAATGGACTTTGTTTTTTTTGTTCTAATTGTGTTCTTTCTTGTATAATTTTTTATAATAATGTTTGATTTATGTTTTTCTTGTGAATGTTGTGTCTCTAACGTTATGTGCCTGTGATGCTGCTGCAAGTAAGTTTTTCATTGCACCCGTGCACACATGTACTTGTGCATATGACAATAAACTCAACTTTGACTTTGACTTTGATAGGAAATGTATGGCTTAATGCTACTTAGACAGCTTGTACCACACGAAGGAAAGTTGAGGTTTTCATTGCTGGTGTTGGACAACCAGTTCTCAGCATTTGTTGGCAAAATTACTCCAAATTTTCTAAAGGGTCTTTGGAGGTGCTGGTTGAGTCTCTGACTGGGAAAAGAGTCTGTTCCCATTACTAAGGGTATAAAACCAAATTTACAACTGAAGTGGAAAGGCATGAGAAAAATACTGTCCCCAGGAGATACAGCAGTGAAGGAGGCAAAGTGAGGAATCCAAGGTGAGACTTTTCTTCACATTCCTCACTTTCCACACAGCCCATACAAGACCCCATGTTAAGCTAAGCACTGGCATTCTCTCCCTCCCCAGTGGTCATGACTCTCCCCCCATCCCAATCTCCAACAACACCCAACTTCCAGCTGCACTCACACACCTGGCACTGCTGTTACCTCACAGAACCCCTGGCCCTTGGTCATACGTCCTGTCTCTTCCTCCCAGCATGTGCCCCATCCACCTTCAGACCCCACCCCAGTGCAGATGATCAGCCGACATTTGGTGACCTGCAGTTGGGTGGCAAAGGGAGTCAAGAGAGTAGTGCGAGGAAGATAAAAAGATGACACAGGAACCATTTTTTGTGGGGAACAGGATGATTAAAGATGCAGTTCTAATTATAATGAAGGAAAAGGCAGAGGATAGTGACCACGGTGAAGTGGGTGGGAGTGGAGGGGGAACCCACAACCAAGATCCCATGAAGTTTACAAGTCAGGTCTGGAGAAGATCTATTTCTTCTAGGACCATGTTCAAAACAGAAGCACTGGTATTTCTATGGTACCTTTCAACATGTCCCAAATTGCATTACAATCAGTGTAGATAAATCCATAAAAAGAAAAGATAAGATAAGATTTCTTTATTAGTCACATATACATCGAAACACACAGTGAAATGCATCTTTTGTGTAGAGTGTTCTGGGGGCAGCCCACAAGTGTCACCACGTTTCTGGTGCCAACATAGCATGCCCACAACTTCCTAACCTGTACGTCTTTGGAATGTGGGAGGAAACCAGAGCATCTGGAGGAAACCCACGCAGTCACATGGAGAATGTACAAACTCCTTACAGACAGCGGCCGGAATTGAGCCCGGGTCGCTGGCGTTATGCTAACTGTTACACTACCATGCCTGCACTCCAGAATAATTATTTTACTTTGCATTTTATATTAGTGATCCTGATCCATTTTTCTCTAGCCATGGTTTAAGGTCCAACAGTTTAAGAATTATTGACTGGATTTCATTCTGAGTGGCAAATGCATGATGTCAGTTGTTCATTACGCCTGAATTAGGTCACTGATGTTCCGTGGGGTTTTGTTGTTTATTAGCTTGCTGTCAGCTAATAAACCAAATAGTACTGTACAGTGTTCCTGGGATCTGTGCAGACACTGAAGCGTCCTTAGCCAAGAAGAATTCTTAATGAGCTGTTCAATGTTTGAAGCAGGACGTGTCAGCTAGAAAATAAAATCCCTATGTCAAATCAGGTTAAAAAATTGATATGGAGGAGAAAAATGTAAGAGAGAAACAACAAGTAAAACAAATTCATTTTTAAATCTCAAACAATAAGTAAAAGCTAAAGGAATGAGATGCTGCATTTGTCAAAGTCCATTTTCAATGTGAGGCAAAATATTTCTAGAATTTCTGCCCCTGGCAAGGCAGACAAGAACGCTTTATCTGCTTTATCAGTCCCTGCCTAGTTTCTGATGGTGCAGGAAAAATACCTTGCCATTGTTAAATCTAAGAAGGAGATAAAACCTTAGGTATGAATGAAGGAAAAAATAGTTAAATGAGGAAGCAGCCTCCAGGGAGCGGTGAGTGAGCCCACCTCCATTCTGCCTGTATTAAAGCCACCGTTTTATTGAATGGACTCCCCCTTACTTTAACCTTTACCCCACAGTCCTCACAGACCGATAGTCGTAGAGTCAGACAGGACGGAAACAGGGCCTCTGGCTCACGAGGTTTGTGCTGGTCACCACACACCAATTTGCACTAATGCTGCAATAATTGGATTTTTTATTATTCTCCCCACGTTCCTGTTGACTCCCCAAGATTATACATAATAGGAGCAATTTACAGTGGCCTATTAACCTACCAACCCACATGTCTTTGGAATGTGGGAGGAAACTGGACCACCTGGATGAAACCCACATCGTCACAGAGAGAACATACAAAGTCCACACAGACAGCACCAGAACCCATTGACCCAGGTTGTGAGTCAGCAGCTCTACTGGCTACACCATTGTGTTCCATGGTTCCTCTGTGGTGGTGGTCAAGCTCACACCTGATCTAGGCCCATTGCTTTTCCTGTTTTCAATTCACAGTGAAATAATAGATCTGAAACCTGAGGAGTAGGCGCTGTGGTCTTACTGGTGCTCTACACTAGTTTTTCTTGTGGATCTGCTCCTGGAATATGCAGTCACTTCTTCTGAAGATTCATAGGGATAGTAGGGAAACTTCTTGCTTCCTCGTACAACTGTGAATAGCTCTTTTTCTGTGTTACTGAATCTTGTTTCTGTGGATACAAGAGCTATTAACTGCAGTCGGCTTGTGCTCTTGTACTAGCACAGCTTCCAGCCCTTCCAATACGGGCATTTACCTGAAAAATAACAGTATTTTTCTGTTGTTCAGAGCTGGTACTGCAGCGATTAGTGTAACGCTATTACAGCACCAGTGACCCGGGTTCAATTCCAGCCGCTCTCTGTAAGGAGTTTGTATGTTCTCCCCATGTCTGCATGGGTTTCCTCCGGGTGCTCCAGCTTCCTCCCACATTCTAAAGATGTACGGGTTAGGAAGTTGTGGGCATGCTATGTTGGCACCGGAAGCATGGGGACACTTGCGGGCTGCCCCCAGAACACTCTGCGCAAAGATGCATTTCACTGTGTTTTTCAATGTACATGTGACTAATAAAGAAATCTTATCTTATCTTATCTCATCCAAGGAATGCAGCTTCCCAGATTGAGCCAGCATTTAATTGCCCATCCCTAGTTGCCCCTGAGGAGGTGGTGGTGAGCTGCCTTCTTGAACTGCTGCAGTCCTTGAGGTGTGGATATACCCACAGGGCTGTTAGGGAGGGAGTTCCAGGATTTTGACCCGGTGGCGGTGAAGGAACGGTGATATATTTTGAAGTCAGGACAGTGTGTGGCTTGGAGGACAACTTCCAGATGATGGAGTTCCCCGTGCTTCTGCTGCCCTTATCCTTCTAGCTGGTAGAGGTCATGGGTTTGGAAGGAGTCTTGGTGAATTGCTGCAGTGCATTCGCTGGATGGTGCAAACTGCTGCTACTGTGTGCTGGTGATAGAGTGAGTGAATGGTCGTGGATGAGCTGCCTATCAAATGGACTGATATGTGCTATATGGTGTCGAGCTTCTTGCCTGCACACATCCATGGAGATTAAATTTCTAAAGATCTGAATTTCAATGGAATAAATGTATCTTTTTAAAAAACACTGCATAGAAAATAAAATAAATAAAAATTACAACTTCTAATTAGACACAATGTTTTCATTTCAGCTGTTAAAAGATGTGAAGACTGGAAGGAGGCTTGAGAAGAGCATTTGTGCAGTTCGGCTGGATGGCCAGCTTCCCTGCTGTAATTTGACATAGTTCAGTGCATGCTTCAAGTGCAGGTATATTGTTCAGGATGAAGTTGCTGCAGGTTAATGGAGATTGGAAGAGGAATGTCGCCTTAAACTATATAAGTCAGAACACCAGGGACTAATGTTCTCATTGGAAGGAAAAGAGGGACAAAGGTCAGCAGAGAAAATCTCCTCCGCAACCTTGAATTAACAAGTAATTTCCACGGCACTGGCATTGCACGACTGCCAGGGATCTTTCTAATGAGTCTCAATCTGCCTCTGTTTTATAGGGTTTAAAAACCTGAGCAGTAACTGCTTTAACTTTTGTTGTCATTTGCACAGACTCTCAAAACCGCGAGAAAGACCTTGAAATAAAGAGGAAGATCTCAAAGGATTCTAGGGGAAGACTGTCGAACACACAGACCATAACCATCAATATTAAATTATTTATGTACTTCTAAATGGCTGAAGAGGGAGAAACATGAAGCTAAAAGAGATTCTTAACCTTGAATGTTCCACCGAGAATGGCACTTTTCGCCTGCAAAGCAAAGGTAAGTTTATTTTTGAATTTTTCGAGACCCATAGGCTTTGAAAGCACTGTCTACAGACACAGTCCCGTCACTAAAATGATTGAGTAGCCTGAAGCGCTGCAGGATGGGACTGACACATTAGAGATGTTGGTTTTAGAATTTCCCTGCAATTAACAAATCTGTACAGCTACAGCTCTGATGTCACAGATAAGCTTTAACCCAAAGAGCACAGACGGACTTTGTAAGGTGCAACATGTACAATGAGTAGAAGAAAAACACATTATGTATATTCCTCAATTATTCTGAGCAAGTTAGAATGTTCAAAATAATTGGATCAATTGAAGTGATAGTGAGAGGCACTTGGTGGAGTCCCGGAACTGGGATATTACAGTAATGCTAATTGTCATACAACATGGAAACATGCTCTTCAACCCACCAAGTCCACACCAATTATCATTCACCATTTACATTGAACCTAGAACAACAAACAAGATGCTGGAGGAACTTTAACAGGTCAGGTAGCATCTGTGGAGGGAAATGGACAGTCAACATTTTGGGCTGAGAGCCAGTCCAGATGAAGGGTCTCATCCCAAAGCGTCAACGGTCCATTTCCCTCCACAGATGCTGCCTGACCCTTTGAGTTCCTCCAGCATCTTGTTTGTTGCTCCAGATTTCAGCATTGGCAGTCTCTTGTGTCTACACTAAACCTACACTGATCCCATTGTATTTTCCTTATGTTCTGATCAGCTCCCCCTAGATCCCACCACTCACCTAAACACTAGGGACAATTTACAGTGGCCAATTAACCCACCAATCTATTGGCAACAGTAATCAAACTATTCAAATACCACCCTTATTTGTATTGCTGTTCTGTTTAAATATATTGAGCCAACCCTTCCTGGAATGTTAGTGTCAATATAAATGAGAAACTTGGCGAACAAATTTGGATTAAGTGATTACAACTAACTGCTGTTCTCCCGAATGTCACCTTGACTTCCCTGGTGTTATTTTTTAAAGTTCAATTCCCCAGTAGGGAAACTGCTGGAATTTATTATTGAGAAACTAGTAAGAGAACATTTAGAAAATAAAGAGTCAACATGGATTTATAAAAGGAAATTCATGTTAGACAAATCTGTTAGTTTTTGCAACTAAAAAAATAGATAAGAAGCAACCAATGGATGCAATGTATTCGGATTAATGCCTTTGTTTTGCAAACTCTTAGTTTACCAATGAGTGCACATGAGATTGGGGATAGTAGACCGGTGTTTTGAGTTGTTAATGGACAGAAAGCAGAAAGAATAAAAGAACCATTTCTGAGCTGAGCTGCCACAGGGGTCAGTGCAGGGGCCCCAGCTGTTCACCATCCATACCAATCAATGGATAAGGGCACCGAGGGTAATAGATTCATATTTGTCAATGGCTCAACGGTGGGTGGCAGTGTGGGTTGTGAGGAGGATACAGAGGGGCTTCAGGGAGATAGACAGGCTGTGTGAATGGGTAAGGACATGATAAATATAATATAAAGTCATCCACTTCAATAGAACAAAGAGAAACCTAGATTATTATTCTTATAGTGAGAAAACCACATGGTGGTCTTTGCACAGAGATTATGCAGGCATAGCAAGTACTAATGAGTCAAATGGTATGTGGCCTTTATGGCAGGAGAACAAGTACAAGAGGTAAAGACATCTTACTGCAGTTTCACACCTGGAATATCATCCTCCAGCAGCTGTCTCCACCCTCATCCAACCTTGCTCCATCTGCCTCTTCTTTTTTTCTCTGCCTTCATCAGTCATCCACCTGCCTGTGTCTCCCATCTCCACCACTTCCCTCCCCCCACCTCTCTCAACCTGCTTGTCATTATTCACTCCTCCTCAGTCAACCAATCACCTCAGGCTCCTATCTCACCGCTTCCCCCTCCTCTTTATACTGGCTGTCTCCTCTCTCCATTCTCACTCCCAATGCAGGGTTTTGACCCGAAACATCCGCAGTTCCTTTCCTCCCATAGATGCTGCTCAAGCCACTGAGTTCCTCCAGCAGATTGTTTGTTGCTCCAGATTCCGGCATCTGCGGTCTCTTGTGTCTCCTGAAATATTGTGTACAGGTCAGGTCCCTCTCCCTAAGAAATGATATATCCACAATATATAATTGTTCACCAGTTTGATTGGAATTGGAATTAGAATTGGTTTATTATTGTCACTTGTACCGAAGTACAGTGAAAAACTTGTCTTGCATACCATTCATACAGATCAATTCATTACACAGTGCATTGAGGTAGTACAAGAGAAAACATACAGAATGCAGAGTAAAGCGTCACAGCTACAGAGACAGTGCAGTGCAGGCAGACAATAAGGTGCAAGGTCATAACGAGGTAGATAGTGAGGTCAAGAGTCCATCTTATTGTACCAGGGAACCATTCAGTATTCTTATAACAGTGGGATAGAATCTATCCTTGAGCCCAGTGGTACATGCTTTCAGGCATTTGTATCTTCTGCCTGATGGGAGAGGGGAGAAGAGAGAACGTCCGGTGTGGGTGGGGTCTTTGATTATGTTGGCTACTTTACCGAGACAGCGAGAAGTATAGACAGAGTCCATGGAGGGGAGGCTGGTTTCTGTGATATGCTGAGCTGTGTCCACAACTCTCTGCAGTTGCTTATGGTTCCAGGCAGAGCAGTTGCCATACTAAGCTGTGATGCATCCAGATAGGATGCTTTCTATGGTGCATCGATAAAAGTTGGTGTGTATCAAAGAGGACATACCAAATTTCTTTAACCTCCTGAGGAAATAGAGGCACTGGTGAACTTTCCTGGCTGTGGTGTCTACGTGGTTTGACCAGAACAGGCTATTGTTGATGTTCACTCCTAGTAACTTGAAGGTCTCAACCCTCGCGACGTCAGCACTATTGATGTAGGTAGGTGCATGTGCACCGCCCCCCTTTCTGAAGTCAATGACCAGCTCATTTGTTTTGCTGACATTGAGGGAAAGTTTGATGTCATGACACCATGTCACTAAGCTCTCTACCTCCTTCCTGTACTCTGACATTGTTATTTGATATACGACCCACTACAGTGGTATCATCTTCAAACTTGTAGATGGAGTTAGAGCAGAATCTGGCCATGCAGTCATGAGTGTGTAGGGGGCTGAGGATGCAGCCTTGTGGGGCACCAGTGTTGAGAATAATCATGCTGGAGTGATTGCTGCCTATCCTTACTGATTGTGGTCTGTTGGTCAGGAAGTCAAGGATCCAGTTGCAAAGGGAGGTGTTGAGTCTCAGGTCTCGGAGTTTGGTGATGAGTTTTCTTGGAATTAAAGTATTGAAGGCAGAGGTGTACTCAATAAACAACACTCTAACACAGGTGTCTTTACTGTCCAGATGCTCCAGAGGTGAGTGTAGGGCCAGGGAGATGGTGTCCACCATAGACCTGTTTCAACTGTAGGTGAATTGCAGTGGGACGAGGTTGTCTGGGAGGCTGGATTTAATGCATGCCATGACCAGCCTCTCGAAGCACTTCATGATGGTGGATGTCAGAGCCACCGGACGGTAGTCATTAAGGCATGTTACCTTGTTTTTCTTAGGTACCAGGATGCTAGTGGTCTTCTTAAAGCAGGTGGGAAACTCAGATTGAAGCAGGGAGAGGTTAACATTGTTTGCAAATACCCCTGCCAGCTGATCTGTGCAGGATCTAAGGACACGGTCAAGGACACTATCCGGGCCAGATCCTTTCTGTGGGTTCACTCTCTGGAAGACTGATCGTATGTCCTCAATGGTGACCATGGGTTCAGTTGCATTGGGGGCTGTCATGGTGGGTGGCGACAATCCACTCCTTTTCTGTTCAAAACATGCATAGAATGCGTCAAGCTCATCGGGAGGGGATGCATTGTTGGCGATGCTGCCCGACTTCCTTTTGTAGCCCGTTACAGCTGGTAGCCCTGCCACAACTGACGGCTGGTCTGGAATTCAATTTTGGACTGATATTGTCTCCCGACATCTCTGATAGCTTTACGGAGGTCGTATCTGGATTTCTTGTAAAGGTCAGGGTCACCTGATTTGAATGTTGCAGCCCTGGACTACAGTAGGAGTGGATCTCCCAGTTCATCCATGGTTTCCAGTTTGGGAACAGTCTGATGGGCCTGTTTGGTGCACAGTCCTCAACACACTTGCTGATAAAGTCCGTGATGGTGGTGACGTACTCATCTAGGCTGGAAGCTGAGTCTTTGAACATGGGCCAGTCCACTGACTCAAAGCAGTCACATAGAAGCTCATCTATTTACTCAGACCATCACTGTATGACTTTCTGTACTGGATCCTCCTGTTTCAGTTTCTGTTTGTATGCAAGGAGAAGCCTGGTGGTCTGACTTACCAAAGTGAGGTTTGGTTTCCTGCGTGAGTGAGGATTCTTGCTATTCCTAAGAGGAGAGGTTGAATAGACAGTTTTCTCCCCGGAGTTTAGATGAATGAGAGATGATCTCACTGCATCTACTGTACATACAACAAGAAGGCAGAAGTTAACTCTCTTTCTCTCTCCACAGACACTGCCTGACCTGTTGAGTGTTTCCAGCATTTCTTCCTCTTATTTCAGATTTCCAGCAACTGCAGTTTTTTTGCTTTTTGATTAACTGTGGCATTTTTCTTTTCTGAATTGGCTGACATCACTGGACACCACTACCTCAGTGTTCACCACCTGCTCCCAACTGCAATTCCAGTTACCAGTTCCTGAAAATCACCTCCTCTTGACGGCCTTCTCTCCTGGAATTGGCTGGCACTGGTTTACTTTTGCAGATAGCATGTAGGAAGATGCAGCATGGGAACAGGCCCTTCAGCACACCAACTCTGCACTGACCATCAACCACATTGATACCAGTCCTACATTGATCCCATTTATTTCTTAATTTTCCCCATATTCTCTTCAACTTTCCCCAGATTCTACCACTCACCTCCACATTAGGGGCAACTTACAGAAGCCGATCAACCTTCCAACCCAGACATCTTTGGGAGGAAACCAGAGCACCCAAAGGAATCCCACGCGATCACAGGAAGGACATGCAAGTTCTACCCTTCTTCTTGTATGTAGATGCAGTGAGATCATCTCTCAACAGACCTGAGGTCCAGGATTGAACCCAGATCTCTGATGCTGTGAGACAGCAGCTCTATTGGCTGCACCACTGTGGTGCCCTGAGGTTGGGCAAAGAGCAGACAATTGCCAATGCTTGGCCCAATGCCCTCTTTCACATCATCAGTGGAACAAATAATCTGGGGAGAAATGGAGAACATTTCTTCAAGGGAGAAGACTTTGGATAATGAATAAGCAAATGAAATGGGACACAACAGGACAACAAGATGGGAGCACATCACTTCCGTAATCTGGGTAATTAGATTCCCCTCAAGACTTTCACAATAGTTTCTACCGTCTCAGCACCAGACAAGCTCCAAGGCAACTCTTTATGACGACTGTGCTCTTTAGCAGTCCTCAGAGGCTGTCACATGGTGCTGCCCTCAGCTGTAAGTTTTCTACACTCAGCATCATGGGATTAAAGATAAAAGTACAGAACTCCCCCCCCACCAAAAAAGAGAATTACCTCAGCTTTTATCAACATTTACTGACAGGAAGTCGAACTTTCAGTCACGAATACAGGCTGTGCGGTGCTAAAAATAATTTGTTACGGAAGTACAACTGATATGAAACAAATGGTCATCTCTACTTCATCTTACGCAGTTTGTAGAATCATTAACCTAATCATTTCAATAAAGATGTTCGTAGCACAATATAACTGATGACAGCAAGCACAAGGTGTTGCAGGCTGTAACACCATCCAGGGGTTCATCTGATAATTAAAATATGTTTAATCATTGCTTTCATCGTCTTGGGTGAATCTTGATAATTAGATCCAAGGTTGAATGTTACTCTTTCTCCTGTACCTTGTTTTTCTCTTTTATCTTAACTTCACTTTGCTTCCCCGGTACCAATGCCGTACACATTACCTCAGCTGGATTGGTTGCACACCATCTATATTGAGAGGGCAGTTGGCCACCAAGTTCCTGTGCTGTGCTGGTGCTGTCCGCTTGGAGCAGCACAGAAGCAGGCTGATGGTGTCTTCCCCTTCTTCCCGTCTGTTTATTCTCAGACCAAACCACCGGAGAACCACAGAGCAATAGAGCATGCATCACTGGTGTGCATCCAGCCTCCGCAATCTGGACCATTATGGGCTGAAGCACCATAGCATCAAGGGGGCTGATTTGAAATGCCCCTGTAAACACATGCAAAGATTTCATTGCATCATTAACCCAAATCTATTTGAGCTGGTACAGGTTTCACATAAAATCTATGCTGCCTGCTCATTATAATGACTTCAGCATTCGGCTAACTGCGCTGTAGACTCGCTTATCATCTCAGCAGGAAGCCCATTTTCATGAAGGATTAGAGGAATTGAAGGCACTTCTTAAAGGTGGTTTGCATCCCTTAAAGGAGAACTGGATTGTGGCTGCAGAAGGTAATTAAAGTCACTATGGAGGGGAAAGATGCAGTGAAATTTGTCCTCAGATGTGTTAAACACACTGCAGCTTTAAGCAAGGAGATAAGTCTGACCACAACAACTACAGAGGGGTTTCGCTGCTGTCTGTCACTGGGTGAGTCTTCACAAGGGCCCTCCTCAACCTCCCATTGGCTGAAGAGCTGCTCCTCAAATTACAGTGTTGATTCCGTCCATCTAGAGGTGCAGTGAACATGATCTTCACTGTGTAACAATGCCAAGAAAAATGAGAGAGCATCATCAAGCACTGTACATAGTTTCCTTTCACCTGACAAAACCCATTGAATTTATCAATCAAAAGGGACTATGGAGCAGCCTTTCAATATAAATCCATCTTCATCTTGCATCTGCTTCATGATGCATGCAAGCTGCCATCTGAACCAGCAGATCCCCAACAGGCTCTATCTCAGTGCAGAATGGTGTCAAGCACAGCAACATTATTTCTCAAGACTTTTCTCAGCCTTTCTCACTGCAATGATAGACCTCACCTCCAACAAACATCCTGCTGAGGTGGAGAACCTACGGGACAACTTGGAAACTGTTTAACTTGCATTGCTTCCAATCCAAAACCAAAGTCAATTTAACTTCAACATCATGATCTCCAATGCAGCAGCAGAAAATGAAAACTCAGTCCTTTTCTCTCCACTGATGCTACCTGACCCACAAAGTTTTCCAAGCTGTTTCTTTTATTTCAGTTTTCCAGCATTTTCCAGCATGTTCTGTAACTCACAATTCCTGCATTTTTTCTCTCTCTTTCCTCTGTCACCTCCTCCAGACAGATTAGCTGACATTAACAAGTTTTCACACTCTCTCTCAGCAGACAATATCATCCATATTCTCTTGATCTCAGTCCTATCAGAAAGAATCTTTTTATCTCCTTGTGTCTCCCACTGCTCGGCATCTGAGAACATGCTTGTTTTCTAACAATTCCTACTTCTACTGAGGATCATTGATCCAAAATAGCAACTGTTTCTCTCCCCACACATGCTGCCTGACCTGCTGAGTATTTCCAGCATTTTCTGTTTCTATTTTGGGTTTCCAGTAGCTACAGGTTTTTTTTTTGCTTTTTTTAGTCATAAATTCTGATTGCCTGTCTCTCAGTGAGTTCCTTGTGGAATACTCCATCCTGATGCTTTGAATGACACGGGTGATGTTTCTGAGTCACATGTTATATTGGTTGGTACCACTTTAAGAATTGTACCACGTGATCAACTGCTCTCTGTTTTCTTGCACCATTTTCTCACATGGAACTTGCTGAAATCTCAATCTCTCTCTGGAGATATTCACGTAAAAAGAATGCTGTCGTAACACTAAACTCTGCATTATGTACCCTTGATGTGAGTTTGATTTAAAGCTATATTGTGGTATCTCGCAGAGAGACACAATGATACATGGTGTCAGAGGTGCTGATGGCTGAAACCATGGAACATAGACGCCATGATTGGATCAGATGACCAAACGCTGGACGTGATCCCTCCCAAACGAGATAAAACGTGGACGTGATAAAGCAAGGTGAGGGATTTTACAATGGAACGGATTATGCTGCCCAATTTCCAGTCAAGTGGTCAGTCTAAAGAATGGAGAGAGTGGAAGGAAGAACTTGCACTGTGTATTGAGCAAGCTATTTCAGATAAACAGAACAGAAAAAAGTAAAGGTGTCTTTGTATCTCATTGCTCACAAGAGGAGAGTATTTTACCGTACCATAAAACCTTCAAATGAGATCCTGGGGAATGCACTAGATGTATTACAAGCACGTTGCAACCTGCCTCAAAATGAAATAGTTGACAATTACTGGAGCAAGTGGAATTCTTTGATACTTTCTTCATGGAGTTCAGATCGTTTGCAGATAATTGCAGTTTTGTAGATTTGAAGGACTGCTCATCAGGGTGCTGATTACTTATGGAATCCGGGCGTCTGCAAACCGCTATTACCTGAAACATTTGGCTCTAGAAAAATGCATCTGGGCGTGTAAAGTGTCCAGTGCCAGACTAGAGATGTGGGGTGGGTAACTGCAGGAGGTACATCAGGTGAAATCCGAGACAAAATGTAGAACCAGGAAAGTGCTGTCAAAGTTGTTTAGATGTTGCAGGTATTGTACACAGCAATGAGAGTGGCTGAGAAAGAAATGTCCTCTGTGTGGAAATGAATGTGTGTAATATGGACTTGAAAATCACTCTTCTGAACTGGTGTTACTGGAGGACTTGTGGATCGCATGATCATTGTTACATCACTGATTGGTGGATCTTCTGTGGCATTGCCCATATGTGAAGCTGCATTACAGCAAGACCTGCAGCTGAAGGGCAGCTGTTTAACCAGACCCATTCTTTTAAGCTCAAGCACTGATGAGGATGTGGTGGGAAGGTGGGGAGGGGGAGGTGCGACTGTGGAGAGGTTGAAATGGATGAATTCCAAGCGTCTGCAGTTGATCATAATCCTGCAGCTGAAATCAGTTGGAGAACATCAGCGATTATGTATTGTGCTCTCTCAATCAAAAGGAAACCAGTGTTAAATGATAAGCTTTTTTACTGCAAAGTTCGACAGAGTTGTAGTTAGACATTTAGACTTTGGTTGAGGTTCTATGGTGATCTTAAACTCACATACAGTACATACAGTATCTGAGGGGGATATCAGAGGTAAGTGTTTTATACAGAGAGTGGTGGGTGCATGGAACGCGCTACCAGCAGAGGTTGTGGGGGCAGATACATTAGGGACATTTAAGAGACTCTTAGATAGACACATGAATGATAGAAAAATGGAGGGCAGGAGGGAAGGGTTATAGATCTTAGAGCAGGATAAAATGTCAGTACAACATCATGGGCCGAAGGGCCTGTACTGTGCTGTAATGTGCTATGTAACGTTCTATGTTCTATGCTAAATAAAGGCTATTTGGTCCATTTTTCCCATGCATTTCTTTGAAAGGAACAGAGACAGGAGGTGAGGTTTACTTGGAGCAGAGAACTGATGTGTAATGACTTTAATCTGTCATTTTGAGTGCATTTATAATTACTTTTACATCATTACCAGTCACCCTGTGATGGCATTGCCCATGGGGAATCAGGATTAAAAGTAGCCTTCAGTTGTCGTAGGGTGAGAGAGGTGGACAATGGGACTGGGGCAGGCGGGGGACATGCAGGTTCTTTTTAAAACCCGCAGGCTCCATTCTTATTTTTAGATGTGACTTTGATTCACTGGAAATCCAAAACAGGTCAAGAAAATGTTGAAAGTGTTGCAGCAGTTCCATGAAGAAAAGCGGGTGTTAACTACTGGTGTGCTGTTTGCTTCTGACAAACATTATCTTGTCCTCACTCTTCACCAATAAACTATCATACGTTGCAGCGCTCTCTGTCCCGGCCGCCAAGCCACGCCATGTATTTTGTAAGGATAAAGTCCAAATCTCGACAAGGGTGCACTATCTCTGTTGGGCTTTTATAACTCAGCTCCAGAAGAGCCAATACAACTGAGGGAGACTGTCAACTGTACCTGATTTATGGTATGGAACAGATCCTTTATGCTCTTATTCAGGGGTGTGTTAATATTGAATAAGAATGATTTATTCCTCAGGTGTTATGTGAGGGAAAGAAAAGTTGCTATAAAACTGTTATTTTCAACTTCACAGCAACTCGGTGGTTTTTATTCACTGCCCAGGTTACACACTGTGCTCCACTGTTTGCAGTGTCTATTGCTCAGTAGTTAATACTCCTTCCTCTGAGATAAAAGGCTGAGGGTTCAAACCTCGCTCTAAAAACCCAAGCAGAAAATCTTGGCTGCTCCTACGGTACTTCATTATCATAAATGCTGTCTATCTCTGAGGGGTTAACCTGGGCCACCATCTGCCCTCTGGATGTTAAAGGGCTCATGACATTTTGTTCAAAGGAATGAGGAACATTTACCCCAGATGCCTAGCCAATGTCACTAATAGTATATCATTTGATCAGTGCTGTTTGTGGGATCATCTTTTTCACTGTCTTGTGTAATTAATGTTCTCTGTGTTGTCTGCAGCTGCAAGCAAGTTTCTCATTGTACTTGTACCTCACCATACCTGTGCACATGACAATAAATTTGATTCAGTTCAAATCCATTCAAAAACTTCTACCCCACTTCCTAGATTATAAGCACATCTACACTTTTACAGCAGTTGATAATGTGTAAAGTGCTTTGGGATATTGTAGGGTCATAAAAAGTTCCATTAAGTTGTCGTTACCGCCCCGTCACAATGCTCACTGTATCCCAACTTCATTCTGGGAACAACCTCTGTGTTGCAGTTGGAAGCTGCCCATGGGCTCTGTGTGAGCCATTCTCCACCTGCACGTCAGTGTGACATCATTGCGAGTCGGCGTCAATGAGTTTTGGCCTGTCCTCAGGTCTGATACTTTCCAACTGAGCAAACTCACAAATGCTGAACCATCAGTTCCAAAAATAAGTGATGGTCCAGAAGAAAGCTGCTGAGTCACAAGCAAGCTCGTGACGCACAACTAGACACAAGGCACAGGTTTGTTACACTCAGTCTACAGATGGAGACACAAGAGACTTCCCAGATGCTGGAATCTGGAACAACACACAAGATGCTGGAGGAACTCAGCAAGTCAGGCAGCATCCGGGAAGAGAAATGGAGAGTCGATATTTTGGGTCAAGACTCTTCATCTGGACACTGATTATGGACAGTGGGAGGTTATCCCCATTGGTGGAGGGGTCGAAGACTAGAGGCATCAAATAAAAGGGAAGAGTATTTCAAGAATAAAATAAGGAAAAACCTTTTTGTGCAGCGTGTGATTGGAACCTGGACTGAACTGCCTGTAAATGCGGAGGTAGGTCCCAATGTGGCCTTCGAGCGAGAATTACCTAAAAGGCTGCAGAGAAAGGGCTGGGGGGGGGGGTGGGCGGTGTAGAATTGGTGAGTTGCTCTGGAAGAGAACCAGCATGGACACAATGGACCGAATAGCCTTCTGCAACCATTCTATGTTCCTAAGTAGAAGCGAAATTTCTTGATGGCAGTATCACTTCCATGTTCCCCTCTAATCTGCAAGCCTTCCACAACCGGACACATCGCTGTTCCTTCCTGGCTCAAAACCCTACAACTTTACAAGGACTGCAGCAGTTCAAGAAGGTGGTGGGTCATCAGCACCTTCCCAAGAAGAAATCAGGATAAGCAGACAATGGCACCATTCCTGCTCTCTCTTTCTCTCTGCTTCTCTATAGATAAACATCTTGATTTCTTTGCATTTCCCCGTTGCCAGTCACAACAACTCCCCCTCCAACTCCATCACTGATATGTCAGTCCTCGGCCTTCTCCACTGCCAGGAGAAGTCCAAACACAAACTGGAGGAACAACACCTCATTTTCCGTCTTGGGACCTTACAGCCTAACGACATGAACATCGAATTCATTGAATTCTCCCACCTTAAGTAGACCAACTGTCCCCCACCTTGCCTCTTCTTTTCTTCCCTTTCCTAACCTATCTCTCTTCTTCCTCCTCACCATCTTTTCTCTCTCATTTTCCTCTCCTCCCCTACCCCCATGCCACCTGCCTCCATACCTTTGACCCATCGCCTGGTGGATCTGCTCTCCCCTCCCCTCCGGGCCTGCCTGTCACTATCTCTTATCTGCATCTACCTATCACCACTTTGTGCCCACCCCACCTCCCCTCTTTTGTCCACCTGTCACTGCTCTGTTTCTCTCCCCTATATATTGGGCTTCCCCTTTCCCTATCTTCAGTCCTGAACAAGGGTCCTGACCTGAAACGTTGACTGTCTGCTTTTCTCCACGGATGCTGCCTGACCTGCTGAGTTCCTCCAGCATCTTGTTGTTTTTTCATCTGTATCTCTACATCTCTATCTCTAGCTCTCTCTGTATCTCTCTTGATAGCTCTCTATATTTCTCATTCTCTATACCTCTCTCGATTTCTTTCTCTATATCTCCCTCTATATTTATCACTCTCTCTTTATGTCTATCTCAATCTCTGTTCCTCTGTCTTTTTTCATGTATCTCTATCTCCCCCTCTCTCTACACTTCTTCACTGACCTACCAGTTCTGAACCACTTCTGAATCCTAACCAGAACTAGTGGATGTAGGGTGGCCCTCTGGGCTGTTGACATTCAACCAGCAGTGATGGAACTTCCCTTCAACCCTGCCAGCTGTAGTATGGGAAGCATCAATACAGATTGTAAGGGGTCACAGACCTTGACTTAACACAAATTGAACAGTTGCTTTCAATCCTCTTCCGCAGAGTAGCTCAAGACCTTGAATATAAATTAGTTGCTCATAACAAGGTTGCCAAAGAGCATCTATTTTAAAAAAAAAGATGACTTGAGGGTTGGTAACAATGGTAGGCACAGTTGGAGACATCCATCACTGAGCTATAAACTGCCACATAGCTGGCTTACTTCTGCAATTAACCAAACCGTAGGGGGGAGTTTTGACTTTGCTCATAGTGTAAAACAGGCAGAAGCTGTTAATGGAAATGAAAACCAGGAGGGATGTAGAGTGGGGAACTGGATCAATTTCATACCTTTTACACCATTGTTCAAAGTCAGAACGTTCCACAGTGCTTCTGATCTGAGCTGAGGAAGGGGGAACATTGCTGGATATCCTCCACATGGGAGGTATCTTCTGCATGGGCTCTTGACTCTCGAAACAACTTTTATGCTGATCGTTCAGTCATGGCCAGCGTTCCCATAATGATCAAAGAAGCATATGGACAGGTGAATTAGGAGCAGGAGTGCATCACTCAACACCCCAAGCCTGCTCCAGCACTTTGTATGATTGCGGCTTGCTATCCATCTCTACCTTAAAAATATTCAAATGCACAGCTTCCATAATAACTTGAGGAAGAGAATTCCAAAAATTCACGACCTTTGAAGAAAGAACAATCCACCTCATTTCTGCCTTAACACAGACTGGTTTACATTTAGTATTTGAGGTTTAGATTTGAGTACACACGCTGTGTGGAGTTTACACACTCTCCTTGTGATCACATGGGTTTCCCCCAGGTTTTCTCCCACATCCAAAACTAAATGTTCAGGTTGGAAGGTTAATTGGTCACTGTAAACTACCCCTGGTGTGTGGGTGAGTGGGAGGAGAATGCGAGGAGAATAAAAATGGGATTTGTGTAGGATTAGTGTAATTGGGCAGTTGATGGTGGGTGCAGACTCGATGGGCTGCAGGGCCTCTTTCTGTGCTGTATGACTCTAATGACTCATGGACAATTCCATGTTTTTAAACACTGATTCCCAGTTCCAGGTTCTTCCAGAGGCAGAGATACTGCATACATTTCAGCCCCTCTCACTCTTTGAAACTCCAGAGATAGCCTGTCCAACCTTTCCTCACAAGACAACTTGCCCATTCCAGCTATTAGTCTGCTAAATCCTCTCTAAACTGCTAGCAATGTGTTTACACTTTTCTTAATTAAGGAGACTAATACTATACAAACATACTCCAGTAACAATGCAGACACACACATATCTCAAGAGAACAGTCATCGACATCATGGCCTGGGAAAAGCTAGACACCAATCAATCTCACTGGTGTCTGACCTCCATCAAATGCAAAACTTCTTCAAAGCACTGTGTCCTCAAATCCAAAGAGGGACCATGGAATCAACTGGCAGCTCTCACATCCACATCCTCTGCAGGATCAGATTATTGGGTCACCTCAGGATCCAGTCATGATGGTAGATATCATTCTCAAATCAAGACTCTGCCTATGATGGAGACACAAGAGAGACTGGAGGTGCTGGAAATCTGGAGCAACATATAAAATGCTGGAGGGACTCAGCAGGTCAGGCAGCATCTATGGGGGGAAATGAACAGTCGGTGTTTCAGGTCGAGACCCTTCATCAGGACTGGAGAGAAAGAGGAGAGGTAGCCAGTATAAAAAGGTGGGGGGACAGGGCGGAGCAAGAGCTGGCAGGTGACAGGTGGGTCCAGGTGAGGGGGGGGGAAATGATGGGCAGGTTAGGGAGGGGGAGAGTGGGAATGATGTAAGAAGCTGGGGGGTGATGAGTGACTAAGGACTGAAGAAGATGGAATCCGACAGGACAGGAGAGTGGACTATGGAATAGACGGAAGGAGGTGATGGAGGAATGTGTAAGTGATGGGCAGATCAAGAGGGCAGTGGGGGGGAAAGAAGGGATGATGGGGTCAGTGGGATAAGGGAAACAAAAGGGAAACGGAATGGAGTGGTTACCAAAAGTAAGAGAAATCAATGTTCGGCCTATGATGGCATTTATGAAGACTCTCACCCATCCTGAGCACAGAACATGCACAAGTCCTGCAGAGGGTGGGGGGGGTTGCCTGTCTGTGATTTTAGCTGGGAAGTGTATCCACCTGGTGGGGGAGGGCTGAGGAGCAGTTGCTCCAAAAGTGGTGATGAGCTGACGGATCAAGGATGTTGAACTAGTGGGGGAAAATAATTCAAAATTACAGATTACCCTTTGTGTGTGTGTGTGTGTGTGTGTGTGTGTTTGTGTGCTGTGTGTGTTTGTGTGCATGTGTGTATGTGTGTGTGTGCATGTGTGCATGTGTGCTGTGTGTGTACGTGTTTGCATGTGTGTATGTGTGTGTGTCTGTGTGTGTGCATGTGTGTGTGCATGTACGCACGTGTGTATGTGTGTGTCTGTGCGTGTGCACGTGTGTGTGCATGTGTGTATGTGTTTGTGCACAGATGTGTGTGTCTGTGTGTGTGTGTGTATGTGCCTGTGTCTGTGTCTATGTGTGTGCATGTGTGTGTCTGTCTGTGTGTGTCCACCATACTTAAATCTAACCCTCCATTATGAAATGTGAACCAGGGTTGAAATGTCTAATACCAAAGGGCATGCATGTAAGGTAAGAACAGGTAAGTTCAAAGGAGATGTGCAGGGCAAGTTTTTTTTACACGGAGAGTGGTGGGTGCCTGGAATGTGCTGCCAAGGGTGGTGGTGAAGATAGATATGACAGAGGCTTTTAAGAGGCTCTTAGGCACACGAATGTGCAGAGGGATATGGACATTGTGTAGGCGGAAGGGATTAGTTTAGTTAGGCATTTAATTACTAGTTTAATTAGTTCAGCATAACATTGTGGGCTGAAGGGCCTGTTCCTGTGCTATGCTGTTCTATGTTCTATGTTCTGAGATGAATGTTAGTAGGTAACAAAGTGTATCTCTTATACTTTCCTTATGGTGTGGAAAATGGCTGTTCAGTCCATCAAATCTACGTCAGTTCTCAGAATCCCACCTCGCTCCGTCTGCCTCCTTTCTTCTCTCTGCCTCCATCCATCATCACCTGCCTCTGTCTCCCAGCTCCACTCCCCCTCCTCACACCTACCTGCCCATCAACTTTCACCCATCCTCAGTCCACCAATCACCTCGGACTCCTGTCTCACCACTCCCCCTCTCGTTATACTGATTATTTCCCCCCTCGACTCCCAGTCCTGATGCAGGGTCTCGACCTAAAGCATCGACAATTCCTTCCCCCCCACAGTTGCTGCTCGATCCACTGAGTTCCTGCAGCAGATTGTCTGTTGCTCAGAATCCCATTCCCCCGCTGAGTTCCCTGTGACCTATTTTCTCTCACATGCCCATCAACTCCCCCCAGATTGTCCTGCACCTATCTTCGCTAAAGGGTAATTTACAGTGGCCAATTAACGCAGTGATAAGGAGAATGAGCAAACTCCACACTGACAGCACCGGAGGTCAGGATCAAACCCGGGTCCCTGGAGCTGTGAGGCATCAGCTCCACTTGCTCGACCGACGTGGGCTCTTCACTGGTTCCCCCATCCACTGCTTTAAACATCTGCTCCATCCACCACTGGTGTACTATGCTGCAGTGTATACTGTCCTCAAGGTGCACTGTGGCAATTTTGCCAAGGCTTCTTTGTCAGGATGTCTCAAACCCAGGAGTTCCATCATGAAGGAGGGCGTGCAAAAAGAACACGACAACTTTTCCCTCAATGTCAGCAAAACAAAAGAGTTGGTCATTAACTTCAGGAAAGGGGGCGATGTACATGCACCTGTCTACATCAATGGTGCTGGGGTCACGAGGGTTGAGAGCTTCAAGTTCCTAGGAGTGAACGTCACCAATAGCCTGTCCTGGTCCAACCACGTAGACATCATGGCCAAGAAAGCTCACCAGTGCCTCTACTTCCTCAGGAGGCTAAAGATATTTGGCATGTGCCCTTTGACACTCACCAACTTTTATCTATGCACCATAGAAAGCATCCTATCTGGATGCATGACGGCTTGGTACAGCAACTGCTCTGCCCAGGACCGCAAGAAACTGCAGAGAGTTGTGGACGCAGCCCAGCGCATCACGGAAACCAGCCTCCCCTCCTTGGACTCTGTCTACACCTCTCGCTGCCTTGGTGAAGCAGCCAGCATAATCAAAGACCCCACCCACCCGGATCATTCTGTCTTCTCTCCTTCCCCATCAGGCAGAAGATACAGGAGCCTGAGGGCAGGTACCGCCAGGCTCAAGGATAGCTTCTATCCTAAGCTGATAAGACTATTGAACAGTTCCCTTATACGATGAGATGGACTCTTGACCTCACAATCTACCTTGTTTGACTTTGCACCTTATTGTTGAGCTGCAATGCACTTCCCTGTAGCTGTGACACTTTACTCTGTATTCTGTTATTGTTTTGACCCTGTGCTACCTCAATGCATTGTGTGATGAATTGATCTGTACGATCACTGTGCAAGACGTTTTTCACTGTACCTCGGTACAAGTGACAATAATAAACCAATACCAATACCAATTTATTACTTAGATCGTCCTTCCATCATTGCTTAGTCTAATTCCTCTTTCTCATCCCTGATACTACAATGGGACCATCATCAGTACTAGGGCTACAGTGACTACAGAATGATGGAGGCAGATATTCTCACAACATTTAAGAAGTGCCAAGGTGAACACTTAAATTTGCCAAGGTGTAGAAGGCTATGGACCAAGTGCTAGTAAATGGGATTAATATAGTTGGGTACTTTATTGTCAGTAAGGACATGATGGGCTGAGGGGCTTGTTTCTGTGCTTTAACACTCAATGATTCTATCTATAACTCCAAAAGCCATACTTGGTTGAGTGGCATTGCCTGATACTGATGGTTACATGCCTTTGAAGGTCACATAACCACATACTGGATCACTATCTTGACAAGAAAACTGTGAAGTGTTGTTTTTCACGGGTACAACTTAATACTGAAAGAAGGTTGATCATTGGGAAAGGGTCTGATCTTTGTGGAAGGGGCTGATCTCTGGAGAATGGGTTTTTCTTTGAAGAATGCAAATTAACCTCTGCCTTCTTTGGGACGTTTTCAGAGGTCCCTGTTTGGAGGACCACAAAGAAATGATAGGGTCTCCAATGATGGCAACAAATTGCTTCTGGTCTTTACACTTTTGATCCAACAGGATATCTATTCCTGTTGTGGTAATAGTGCTTTCTCCTTCTAAATGTAAGAAGAAAGGAGGCACCCTGCACAGTTTCAATGTTCTCCACAGCCACTGAAGATCTTTTGACTTGTACATACTGCTCTAACATGAGGACAGCCAGGTTGTGCACAGCAAGGTCATACAAACAGCAATGTGATAATGACCAGGCATGCTGTGGTTTAAGTCATCAGTTATGAGTTAAACTGTTGTCCACTGGACTAAGCAGAACCCTCCAGCTGCTCTCCAAAATAATGTACCAGGAATGAAGTGAGCAAAAACATTGAAGATCCACCAAGTATAAACTTCATTCAATTCAGGAAATATTCCTCTGGAAGGGAAAATTGCACCAATCCCTCCACTATTTAAGAAAGATGAGAGAGGGAATCTAGAGAATTATAGACTAGTTGGGCTAACATTTGTTGTTGAAAATTACAATTAAGCAATTATCGCGTTTATAGATAAGGACAGAGTGGATGAACGTTTCAAAATTGTTCAATTGATCAGTGGGAGCTAGCAGGAAATTATAAATGGTAGGTCTTTCCAGATGAAAATGTTTGAATTTTTTAAGAGATGACTGGTAATTCTATCAATATTATTGTATTATTTATATACATTTGTTTATATATTATTTGTACAGACTTTCAAAAACATCTAATGAGGTATCTCTTAACAGGCTGTTAACTAATGAAACTGCAGTCCCAATTTATTGACCAGGCTTGGAGATTGACTGACTGGCAGGAGACAGAGAGTAGGGATACTGAGACTTACCCAGATTCATAACATGTAATTAGTGGGTCTTGTAAGGATCTGTGTTGGGGCTGAAACTATTCAGTATCTTTGTAAAATATTTAGATAACGGGATTAAAAAACTGCATATGCAAGTTTCCCAATGGTACAAAGATAGGTGGCAATGTAGCCAGTGTTAATAGACTGAGAATATAGATAAAACTTCAGTTAATGGATTTCATTGGAGAGAAGTGTGAAATCACACATTTGTATGTGAAAGAACAGAGTACATCTTAAATAGTGAAAATTATGGAATCTGTATACATCTAAAGAGACTTAGTCGCCTTTTTACCTAAATCATTAAAATGAATGGGCAGTAGCAGAAAATGGTCAAACAGATTAATAAAGTGATGACCTTTCTATCTAGAGAATCAGAGAGGATTGAAGTTATGCGACATTGATAGAGAGTCATGATTTGACCTCACATGAAGCACCATGAGTTAGTTTGGGCACTACACCTTTGGAAGGATACATCAACTGTGGGGGGGGGAGAATAGAGTAGGTTTGTTGAATACTATCTGAGTTGCAGCGATTGGGTTATAAGGAGAATTTACACCAAGTGTTATTGTATTCCCTAGAATTTAGAAAATTAAGAGTGATCATCTTTTTTTCCAAGAGAAGCTGATAGAAACGATAAAGAGAAATTATTTCTATTGTTTCGAGAGTTGAGGTCTCAGGGTTATTGTTTAAAAATGAGAGTCTTGTGGAACTGAAGTGAGGAAATACTACACACAGCATGAAGTAGGAGCTGTAAATGGTAACTGTTGCCAGGTCATTTGTTGATTCTGAATCTTCTATGTGTGCTACAGGACTAGTGGAATAAAGTGTTTAAGAGAAGTACATCAGACACGGCCTTATTGAATGGTGGAACAGACTCAAGAAGCAAAATAGGCTCCTGCTGTCTACACACAGCTTTGGTGGAAGACCAGAACTTGGTTTAACATTTCACCAAAAGTGCACTACTACCTCACCATATCTTCGGAGTGGAGCCTTGGCTTGGGCTCTACACACTGGAAGGTTCAACACATGCCTTGTCTCACCCCTCACAGAACTTCCATCCTGAGTCAACTGGAAAGCGAAGAGAGTCTTGAACCACCAATGTATGAATCTCGACTGTTAGTGAAAGAATCTTTCCTGCTCCAGTTCTCCCACATCAACCTCACCTATTTTTGTACAGTTATTAAGAGAAGCATTCAAATAAAATGAAATAAAAATCTTGATTAATGACTCTATGACGTTTTTTTCCCTCCTGGTTTGATTGGAGATTAATCTTCAATCCTGTGAAACTCCAGCTCAACACTAGAGGATTGGGAATCTTAGCCAAAGCACACAGATCATTCCAATATCTTTGTCCATGTTGTCTCCAGAGCAATCCCATTCCCATGCTTATTTCCCTGTAGCCTATACTTTCTCATTACTCCTCACTTCCTCTTTGCCCTAGAAGCTTCCCTCAACCCAATTCTTCTGCACCCACCTATACTAGGGGTAACTAGGGCTACCACAGTAGTGTAGCAGCTAGCGTAACGCTATTACAGCGCCAGCGACCCGGCTTCAATTCCGCTGCTGTCTGTAAGGAGTTTGTACGTTCTTCCCGTGACTGCGTGGGTTTCCTCCGGATGCTCTGGTTCCCTTCCACATTCCAAAAGACGTACGGGTTAGGAGCTGTGGGCATGCTATGTTGGCGCCGGAAGCGTGGCGACACTTGCGGGCTGCCCCCCAGCACATTCCCAGACTGTGTTGGTCACAGTGGAAAACGCATTTCACTGTGTGTTTCGATGTGCATGTGACAGATAGATAGATAGATAGATAGATAGATAGATAGATAGATAGATAGATAGATAGATAGATAGATAGATAGATAGATAGATAGATAGATAGATAGATAGATAGATAGATAGATAGATAGATAGATAGTTGGTTGATTAATGGTAATAACTCAACCAACCAACCACCACATCTCTGAAATGTGGGAGCCAGTCACAGGATGACTGAGCAAACATCATGCAGAAAGAACAATGAATGTGGAGGAAACGGTTCATCTCCCTCAGTGCTTCTTCAAACAGATGTCGCATTTACAATCAGAAATTGGGCAGAAGTAGAGAAACAGCTGGAGGCAAATGTGCAAAAGGATTACAAGTGTCACTTTCAATTTCACTGCTACTTTTCTTAATCACCTGTAACAAAGCCTTTGCAACCCTTTCAGTCTCCTGGATGACAGCAGCCATCTTAATTATAGGCAGAGTCTGTGGAGAGCCCAGGGAGATTGGGATGGTTCTCTTTAGACCAGAGAAGGTTAAGGGAAAGTTTAAAAGAGATATTCAATATTACAGGGGCTTTTATACAGAGAGGATGGAGGATTAACACTCAGAGGACAGAATTAAGAGAAATGTCAAACACATGAGCAGAGAGATGAGTTATTTTTTTAACTGTGCATATTGGGATCTGGAAAAGTGAGAAGAAGCAGTTTTGACAATAATTTTCAAAAACAGTTTGAAGGAGGAGCAGTTGGTGCCATTTGGGATAAGAACAGGGTGCAAAACTAATTGAAAAATTCTGTCAAAAAGCTGCTAGAGGCACAGAGAGGTGCACCGGATGGCTCTGCAGCTGTATCAGGATTGTAAGCAAATGTGAGGGTCAAAAATGCAGAATATTGTGGAGAAAGAAATCCTCCTTGGGACACATTTTCTTCCTACTGCAGTAAGCAGTGAAAGATCAGCTGGCCAGATGGTGCAGGGGAGATTAGGACCGAGAGGAGGGTGCAGGCACAGTGCAGCTTGATTGGTCATCTGGCCATTATTTGGATGACAAATAGATGCACAGGGTGTTATCCACGTGCAGTCCCCACCCTTACAACTTCCTCTGTCCAGTGAGTCTGGGTCAGGGGCAGCAGGAGGAAAATCTGCCTGCAGTATAAGAAGCTGTGAATCGGTAGAAATGACTGACAGATCTTACATTTCCCCCCAGAAGATTATAAGAGACAAGGCAGTATTTACTTGTCACAACCACTTTAATCATGAACTCATAATATTGCACTGAAATCTAAATATATGCATTTTAATCTTCCCCTGAAGAGAAACTGGGTGGTTCTTAGACTAGGGAAGGTTAAAAGAAAATTTATAAGAGATGTTCAGCATAACAAGGGCTTTCATAGAGTAAACTTAGAGGGTGACTAACAGGAGGGCAGACTTAAGGCAAGCCAGCAGAGAGATGAGTTTTATTTAACTTATTAGCTAATCAGTTACTAAAGAAAGCTGGAGTGTTCTGCCAGATCACAGATGTTGTGACTGTGGAACAGAGCAGGAAGTAAACAAAAGGGAGATGGCAGCTTGTTCACACGGGCATACAGCAATCTAACACCAGGCTGACCATCCCATCACGGAAACCAGCCTCCCCTCCATGGACTCTGTCTATACTTTGCGCTGCCTCAGTAAAGCAGCTGGCAAAATCAAAGACAGCATCCACCTCTGACATACTCTCTTCTCCCCCCTCCCATCGGGCAGAAGATACAAAAGACTGAAAGCACGTACCACCAGGCTCTAGGACAGCCTCTATCCCGCTGTTAAAAGACTATTGAACGATAAAATGGACTCCTGACCTCCCAATCTACCTCGTTATGACCTTGCACCATATTGTCTACCTGCACTGCACTTTCTCTGTAGCTGTTAAACTTTATTCTGCATTCTGTTATTGTTTTACCCTGTACTACCTCAATGCACTGTGTAATGAAATGATCTGTACGAACGGTATGCAAGACAAGTTCTTCACTGTACCTCGGTACATGTGACAATAATAAACCAATTCCTATTCCAATTCCAATCTGACCCACTGCCTGTCCTCATCTCCCACATCTTCTTGCAGCCACACTTATATTTTGCAGATATCTGGTATCAATCACTCTGACCCTCCATGACTCTCCCACAAAGTAGAGCAGGACACAAGCAACAACTAGGCCTGGGAAGGAAAGGGGAAGGAATCAAAGGCTTTCTCACTGCTGTCAAAGTCCTTTTGAATTATCTTTAAATGTAAATGTAAACAAGCCACATTTAAAAACAGCTCAAATAGATTTAATTAGTTAAAAATAGAACTGAAACATTAAAATTAGTAAACATCCTTAAAAATATCTCAAAGCACTGGAAATCCCTTGAAAGTGAAGTAAAATAAAGAAAAAAATGAAGAAACTACTTACATCTACTTACATTTTTAGAAATGCCCCATGATGTCTGTGCCAAACATGATGCCAAATTAAATTAAATCTCTTCTGACTGCACATGATCCACATCCCTCCATTCCTTGTAAATTCATATGCCGATCTAAAAGCCTCTTACACACCACTATCGTATCTGCTTCCACGACTACCCCTGGCAGCCAGTTCCAGGCACCCACCACGCTCAGTGTAAAAAACGTGCCCCGCACATCTCCTTTAAAGTTTTCCCCCTCTCACCTTAAATGCATGTCCTCTAGTATTTAGGCAGATATTCTATACACTGAAAAGTCAATGTCAAATTTAACTAGAAATAGTTCCATCAAAATGTCTAAATATCAAATGATTTCATGATTGTTATCATGTCAACAGTGATATACCTAGCCACGTACCATTCCTCCCTAGAAACTCAGATAGTGCAGACACATATTGAGCTGCACTGGGATTTAAGGAATACAGACATTTAGGGAAAAGGGGAACTCAGGGAACAAGGCAGAAGAAATTTTCTGCAATGTATGTGACACATAAATAATTTCCTGGAAATGGAATTGGGAACGTACCTTCCAACTCAGGAATAAATGTTTCTTTGTCATTTCTTGTCAAATTGTTGCCATGTAAACCTTTAACTGAGTGCGTAAAAAGTTAAAATCAGCCAGCTATCAGCGACGGAGTTTTCAACCAATCATTGGCCCTTGAATGACCTACCACCATGTTCTTCTGTTTAATGCACAAATGGCAGATAGAATGCCCAATGACAATCTTATCAACCGGATAGAAAACATATTTAATTATCTCTAAACTGAAGGCTTTGGTCTGCAATAAATTAGAAGGATTGACAGAAGTGATAGATGATGTGGTTGGAATTCAATCAATATTTATTCATTCGTGAGAATGTAACATTAACTGAGTCAGGCATGGTGAGAAATCCAGGCTTGGACCATAGTGGGCATTAAGAAATGTGACTTCACGCCCATAGTTAAGAGGAATGACCCAACTCTTCAGTAATGTTTCAAAGTGATACTGCTCTACTTGCTAAAAAATTAAACTTTTCCTTGTACTGAATGATGTTGCTTCTTAAGTAGAGGACACGTGTTAAACACATTACAGGGCATCCCCGGGTTACGTAAGGGTTCTGTTCCTGAGAACTGTCTGTAAACTATTTTTTCGTAAGTCAGAAATGAGCAATTTCCCCCAAAACCAAGATAAAAGCCCATTGCCCAAAATGGTTGGGTCTCCCTTCCTGATTTGGAAGAGGTACCTTTTCCTCAGAAGATTTTCCCAACCAGCTGGCAGGATGATTAAAAAACCAAGTGAGCGTGCTGTGTTACTTAGTCAAAGTCAAAGTCAAGTTTATTGCCATCTGCACATGTGTGCACAGGTGCAATGAAAAACTTACTTGCAGCAGCATCACAGGCACATAGCATCAGATAAGCAGCATTCACAAGACCAGTAAGGACTAGTTTGTTTGGATATGGATTAAAAAGCTAAAGAGAGATTATTGAAGATTTGATTGATTAGGGTGAAGGGGCAACTAAAACTAAACTTGGATCAAGTTTACAACTTCTGTATAAATATTGCAGTGCAAACTGGAATACTTGTATATATTAAATCATTTGATCGGCGATGGCAGTGACCCACCATCATTATTTAAGAGCTGAGGCCAACACTAGACTCTGCAACTGTATGAAATACCTCTATATTTTGATGATCATGACTTACTGTCCATTAATACTGTCCGCTAGATATTACTGGATGTCACAAGAAGTACAAATCACTAGTTCTCCCCAGAGGAACAAAGGACTGCAGATGCTGGAATCTAGAAGAAAAACACGATGATGCTGGAGGAATTCAGCAGGCCAGGCAGCATCCGTGGAGAAAAGAAGGCGGTCAACGTTTCGGGTCAGGACCCTTCTTCAGGATACTTCAGTCCTGAAGAAGGGTCCTGACCCAAAACGTTGACCACTTGCTTTTCTCCACAGATGCTGCCTGGCCTGGTGAGTTCCTCCAGCATCATCGCGTTTTTCAACTAGTTCTGCCCAGTTTCACTTGAATCACTTACTTGCCTCAGTTCCCTCCAGTTGTAGGATGAACACCACTGCAAAGAGGAACTTAAAAATAGATCAAATAGTGATGCTTTTCTTTGACAAACTTTATAATTCATTCATGCTTCGAAATCCAACAAGCCCTCATGTTTGAGAGGGAACCAGTGCCTACTGCTCTTCTGTCTGTTTGCTTTCAGACCTTTGTTCAACTGTAGCCATTAACAGTCGGTTCTCATCTTCTGCCTCATGACAGTTTCCAGCTTCTCCGAATCTTACTGCCTCACAGTACTGAATGACTGAAAATAAAAACTGACAAAATTTGTTGTTTCCTTCACATTTTTTTATTTACACATGAATTCAGTAAGAGCAAACTTTTGGAGACACAAGAGGCTGCAGATGCTGGAATCTGAAGCAAAAAACAAGCTGCTGGAGGAACTCAACGGGTCAGGCAGCATCTGTGGAGGGAAATGGACAGTTGATATTTCGGATCGAGACCCTTCATCTGGACTGAAGGAGTAGAGGGCCAGTATAAAGCAGTGAGGCCAAGGGTTGGGAAACAGCTGGCAAGCGATAGGTGGATTCAGGTGAGGAGGGTTGATTGACAGATGGAGTCAAGTGGACGAGAGAGGAATGGAGGTAGCAACAGAGGCTGGGAGGTGATAGGTGGAGACACCAAAGGGCTGCGGATGATGGCATCTGATGGGAAAGGAAGGTGAAGCATGGAACCAAGTAAGGGAGGTAGGGAGGGCAGATGGTAACAGTGGGGAGAGGGAACCCAGTGGGAGGAGTGTGTGGGTGAAGGGGACTGGGGTGAGGTTTGGGTGTGTGTAGGAGAAGCTGGGTAGATCAGAACGAGAGAGAATGGGACAAAGAGGCAGCAGGGCGAGTGAGTTGATATTCTGTATCTCAAATCTTTTGGTAGTGGATTGTGAATTCTGTATGGGCAACTTTCCGTGACCCAAACTGCTGTAATTTAGGGCACACTGTACTGCTTCCAGTTGTTAATGAATACCACAAAGCACTTTAATAGTATTTGTCAGGCTAACAAAGCATTCACGTCAGAATGTCGGCTGATTTATGGAAGAATTTGCGTAAAGTTGGGTTTCCCTAACCTAGGGAGCCCCTAGCTCGATTTCAACATCCTGCCCCCAACCTTCCAATCAATATTGACAAGATTATGTTTGATCAGTTGTGAAGAGTCAAAATGTTACTTCTCCTATCCTCTGCCTGTTAGTTGTGTAACATTTCTCTGTACCTAACAGTGTTGGTCAGGCTGTGATAGTGCATTGTGGGTGTCTTCCAGCATTTCACCCAAGTTCCATTCTTCATATGTGAACCTGTGTATTGAACATCAGGCTTCACAATTTGTATCAGACCAGGTCATGAGTCTGACTGATAACTTCTCCCTCAACAACAGGATTTGTTTCTATCCAATCTAAGATCATCATCATTCTTGTTTTGATCCCTTTGAACATCTTGCAAGTCTTCTGTACAATGTTGATATTCCTGTTTTACATGGGCCCATTATTACAAAGAATATAGATGATCTATGCTTCATACTGTTAACGTTTCTCTCACAGATACCTGCTCAATATTCTGAAGTCATCAACAATACCGGATAAAAACAGAATTAAGCCATCAGCAATGCAATTGTCACTGATAGCTGGAGCAAAGATGGGAGTGGCTGATCCAACAATTACTTTCCTTAAATATATTCTATTTCTAAACGTGTTGCATGTCACTGCTTGTAATAAGCAGTCTTCCTCTTCTGCATTCTAACTCATTAAACCAGACTCCTTGTTCGACCCAAGCTTTGCCTGCGATTAAATCAGAAGGCATGCAGACAGTGAGTGATAATTACTGCCCCACCTATATGATTTAGATTCATTTGTTTCTGCCACAAGTATTCTTAAATCCAATTTATCAGACTTGTACATGATCTGTTGTTTGCTTCTTGTCTCAGGTGTAAAGACAGTGATTACTGGGTTTCTACCACATTAGATTCAAAATGAATTCTATATCAGTTTGATGAGTTGTCTTGCAATGTCTTGAAAGAAAATCAAAGTCCTTGATGTAAGTCACCAGCTGATTTCTGGAGCTCCAGGTTTGAATTCTGAGTTGACACTCTGAAGGAAACTTGTGCCCAGTGGGTCTTGGAAGGTTATCTCTGCTGTACGGGATCTGCAAAACCTTAAATCCTTCCGAAACACAAGAGAAACCACAATCCGCCACATCCAGGCACACCACCGCAAAGCAGTCGATGTAAAGATGTGGTCACATCATCATCCTGCTGCCTCTCACTGCCTCACACTGTTCCCCTGGGGAACTGTGTGATGTTATAAAAGCAATATTGCCATCCTGCCAGAATATTAATCAGCCTGTGCATTTATCCACCCTTCAACACTGATCTCCACTGGAAAAGTGTGAAAATAGAAGAACTCCACCAACCCTTACCAAGGACAGTTAAGGAGCTTTCTGTGTTGAACAGAATGATGGGTACTGAAACTATAACTACAATGAAAACCTGTAGAAAAATAAAACCAGTAGAAGGTCCCTGTTCATCAGTGATACTCAGCAAATATTAGAATTAAGACATAACATAAAAGGATTAGCAATTAGAGAGATCTGATCTATAAATTCATTGGCTCCATTCTTGAGCTGTTGAAACATGGTTGCGTGTTACACCTGCACCAGGTTGTCTCAGTGCCATGATACAGGAGCAATGGAACCTGTGCAATTTTTATTAGCAACACTTCCATAGAGGGGAAGCAGTAGTGAGGGGTCTAGTCGGTGATGCTACCTCACTGACTTCCATGCTGCCACCAGTACTTAGTCATGCTGAAAACTTGTTAGGACTCCAGCCCTGAAAGGGAAACTCTCTATGGTAACACAACAGCAGCAATAGGGGTGATGCTACCACAGAAGAGATCCAGACAGGAGAGATGAGGGAGTAAGCCCCCTCCCTGAACCTACTGAAACTAATGAAGGAAATCCTCACCAGGAAGGAGGTGGCATCCATCTGAGATGTCCGGGAGTCCTTCAATGGCCACAATCAGGAGAGACTGGCGGGGAGGTGGACGATAAGAAACATGGAGCAATCCAGAGAAAGGTTTCATGACCTCACAGGGTATGTCAAGGTAAGAACTCTAACATTACAACCTCCTCAAAAGTCCTGCCTTCAACCAAAGTGTTCAACCACACTCACCTGCTGAAAGCCAAACACTACATGCCCACATACTCAGTCCTCTCAGCCTGGGCCCTCACCAGATTGGAGGAAAGGATCCTGTTTCTCAGGAGGATTGGGGAGAGACAGATAAGTCCCATGGTCAAAGCAGAGAGAGCAGCAAATGTCAGTGCTTGTGCCTGTTTACCCTTGTCATTAGCATCCCTGATGGACTGTCTCTGTAGTCTGTGAGTACACTGAAGGGCCATGCATGGAGCTTACCTGGGCCTTTCTCATCACCTAAGCTCGCCAAAGAAACCTCCACAACCCCAACCTTTAGCCCAACCAGCAAAACAGCATGAGATGAGCAGAATGACAAGGAGTCTTGAGAAAATGTGGAGGACCAGCTCGTACACTGAGACCCCAAGACAATGGGATAGAAATTGGTCCAACTTGGCATTAAAACAGTGTTGTGGGTCCCCAAGACACTGACTGTAAAACTCCCACAAAGGACCAGAGCTTTAATTCGAAGGTTCAGAGTATAGCATTTTCGTGTTTCGTGTGTGATGTCACACTGACATTGACCTTGGCTCTTTCAGCACTGGGTTCCTTGTCGATATGTTGCAAGTTCTCCCAGTTCACTGCATCTATCCTGTGATCCTTGCAGTGTTCCAATAGCCTGGCTTTAGCCATCGTGGAAGCAATTCACTGATGCACTGATCACTTCAACTCAGAAGGAAGGCACTCATCAGGGTTTGCATTATTAAGTAGCAGACATATGGTACATTTAATTTTAATTTAACTATATTTATAAGCTTAGTTATTATCACGTTAATTATTTTTGATTTGTCATTGTTTCATCAGGAATCCACTTCTACTGGGCTAGTGCCCAGAGTACTGAGAAAGTGCATGGTCCAATTGCACCCATAATTGAATGGGAAATCCAACAATGGGATATTTGAAGTCAATGAAAGGCTAGAAAGCATGAGAGGTTCATTTAAATCATTCAGGGACAAAGAGTAGTGCATTCCCCTTCTCCTCAAAATAAAGAAAAGCTTGGTTGGAGTGTTGAAGAGGGTCATGTACCATAAATAATAGAAAGGTCCATTAAAGATGTTCTGTGGATGGTTGATGCTTCATGGTGACATGACTGCAAGATGCTCCAAGTATTTGATTGGTTGGCAGGACCCACACTGGTTCACGATGTGGAAGCACAAGGAGAACAAGTGCATAGTTTTTCCATGGTCATTGCATCGAGGCCTGAATTACATTTGGTTGCTTCACTGAGAAGCCCCACATGTGCAACATCAGATTCCCAAAGTAGGCACTTTGTCTCACTTTCCGACATGGAGAGAGATTACCAGGTGGAAAGAGGATATGATTGCAGGCTGTGCTTAGAGTTTCCTTCAAAAAGAATGCGACACCCTCACTGATCCTGGGGAATCCTTGACACATGACTGTTCAAAGTGCAGAAGGAGCATTCAGGTTGGCACTGAGAACTTTAAGTCCATGCATTGGGAGCACACAGAAACTCTGTGTTAGTGGTGGCAGGAACAGACCACCTCACATAGTACCCACCTGCCCACACTGTCAGGAACCTCCTGCCCTGTCTGTGGAAGAGTCTGTGGTCCCTACAATGGCCTCATCAACCACCTAAGAATCCACTAAACCAGAATGGAAGCAATTTATCCTCAATCCCAAGGGACTGCTTAAGATTAGAAAAAGACAAAAGATGCAGAGCAACAATGAAGCTCAGCACTCATGGCTACTGCAGCCAAAGTGAAGTGCAGTTGGATCAACAATGAGTTCACCCAACCATGGGTTGGATGGTTGGATTGCCTCTCTTCCCAAATGATTCACTTTAAAACTGTATTCATTGCTGCAGAGACTGGACCCTCAATTGCAACAATTGAGTCATAGGGAGATACATGGAACACAGAACATTGACAGCACAGGAACAGACTCTTCGACCTACCCATGTCTGGGCCAAACATGATGCCAGTCTAACTAACTCCATCTACTTGCACATGGCCTGTACCCACCTATTCCCTGCCTGTTCGTGAATGTTTAAACGCCTCTCTAATGTCTCGATTGTATCCTCTTCTGCCACCTCCCATGGCAGTGCGGTCTCGGTACCTGCTACTCCCTGTGTAAAAATCTCTTCACACATTTCCTTTAAACTTTCCCTCTCTCACCTTAAAGCTATGCCCTCTAGTATTTGATATTTCCAGCCTGGGAACAAATATCAAATACTAGAGAGTCATAGATAGGGTACTAGGTGTACTCTATCTATGACCCTCAGAATTTTAGATACTTCTATCAGGTTGCCCCGCAGCCTTCAACACTCCAGGTTTGTCCAACCTCTCCTTATAGCTCATATACTCCAATCCAAGCAACAACCATGTGCAGAGACCAGAACTGCACACAATACTCCAAAAATGGATTAACCTAGGTTTCCTACAGGTGCAACATGGCTTGTCCACTTTTATACTCCATACCCTGATTAATGAAGGCAAGCATGCTGCATGCCTTCATTACCACCTTATCCAGTTGTGTTGCCATCTTTAGGGAGTACGGACTTTCACCCCAAGAACCCTTTTTGTTTCTTTGTTTTCTGTTGCATTGGTGCTCCCAAGGGTCCTGCCATTTACTGTATACTTTCCTCTTGCATTTTACCTCCCAAAATGCAGCACCTCACACTTGTCCAGGTTAAATTCCATCAGCCATTTCTCTGCCCATATTCCAACTGATCTCTATCCTGCTGAGTCCTTTGACAACCTTCCTCACTTATCCACAACTCCACCAATTTTCATGTCATCTGCAAACTTACTGATCAGAGGAAACCTATCAAAACCATTTAATATATATTGTAAACAATGCAGGACCCAACACTGATCCTTGGGGAACATCACTGATCACAGAGCTCCATTCAGAGAAACACCCCTCTACCACCATCCTGTCTTCTATGACCAGGCCAATTTTGTATCCAATTTATCAACTCACAGTGGATCCCAACATGACATAATCTTCTGACCAGCCTACCACAAGGAACCCTGTCTAATGTTTTACTAAAATCCATGTAGACAGCATCCACTGCCCTACCCTCGTCAATTATCTTTGTCACTTCCTCAAAAAACTCAATTGTGAGACAGCACAGAGCCATGCTGACTTTCCCTAATAAATCCATACTTTTCCAAATGCTGGTAAATCCTATCCCTAAGAATCTTCTTCAATAATTTCCCTACCACTGATGTAGGGCTCACAAACTGATAATTTGCTGGATTATCCCAATTGCCCTTCTTAAACAAAGGAACAATACTGGCTATTCTCCAGTCTTCTTGGACCTCACCTGTTTCCATTCTGTTTAATCTAATGAAAACAGTCCCTTTGGCTTACTGAGCCTACACCGACTATCAACCACAAATTTTTGCACTAATCCTACGCTAACCCATTTTATTCTTCCCACATTCCCATCAACTCCCCCAAATTCTACCATTCACCTACACACGAGGGGAAGTTTATAGTGGCCAATTAACCTACCAACCTGCACGTCTTTGGGATGTGGGAGAAAACGGGAGCATCCGGAAGAAACCCACCCGGTCACAGGGAGAACGTGCAAACTCCACACAGTAACAGAGGACAGGATTGAACCCAGGTCATTGGAGCAGAAGCTCTACTAACTGCACCATTATACTTTGTCCTTTAGGTTTACTCCAACATTAACTCCAGACAATTAGCTGCGGTGACTCCCATGATCCACATTAGCAATATCCTGTGAAGGTTGTTTGATACAAATCTTAAATCTGGAGGTGCCCCAAGAGCAAAATTGATTAAAAAGGTAAAGAATCCTTGATAGCAATAATTTATCCATATGAAATAATGCACTTTCCTTGATGAATGGTGCCAGCAACCACGGGCACTCTTGGTCAAAGAACGTACGTCCTTGTGAAAACTATATTAAGGGAAATGTCCCAAGATGACGTTTCACAGACTGCACTTCTCCAGAGAGTGCTCCTCTATGCATCAAACTGGTCAACAGGAGGGCTCGGCTCTTGCTTGTTGAACTACCTCAAGAGGAGAAAGAGAAGCTGAGGGAAGAGGACCAAGATCAACAGAGGGCTCTTTCAGTGTCAGTGTTAGTGCCAAGTGCTGCGCTGTAGCACTTTGTCAGCTTGATCAGGGACATTGTTGAGGTGATGGATATTGCATTTTCCCAGCCAGATGACATTCTGTGTCCTTGATGTTTCTTCCTAACTGTATTCCACAGGGACGATCACAGATTCAGCAGCCGAAGGAAGAGGGCAGGTTTTAATCAGCAGGAGGTGGTGTTGCTTCTGTTTGACCTGACCTTGTGGGGTCTGGAGCCAATGATGAAGACTCCCGTGGTGACACGAACGTGTCACAATGTCTGCTGGATCATTCCTGCAGTGGAACAGGGTCTACACAAGGAAAGCGAAGAAGTATCCTGGCATGTTTGTTAAAAGATTTGATTCCATGATTTAACTATATCTTGGTGTTGATTGATCAACCTGTGGGACAGATCTCTCAATTTAAATAATTTCCCAGATTCAGATTAGTTTATTCTCATATACACAAGGGTGCAATGAAATTCCTTACTCATGCGAAGCTCTCAGGGTATACAGTTTACATGGTAAATAATAGATGCAGCAATGAGCACAAGAACAATGGAACAGTGAAAAGTATCGTAGCGCAAACTGAAGTAGTGCAAAAAGAAGGGCTGAAGTGACAATAATATAAGGGTTAATCATGAGGAGGTTTTATTCTTGTCAACAAGGTTACCAAGTCTGTTGGCAACTTCTTTCATCTCCTCCCCTATCATGACATGTTTACACTTGCAGTTTGCCCAAGCTTCGATGATATTTCGCACACTCAAATTCACAGATTGCAGGCTCACAGTAAGCCCCCTGATTCATCCTGGGAATTACAGGGTTATGGTTCCACAGCATCTAGGATCAAGTTTAGAATCATCAACATGGCATGCTGTTACACTGCCAGAGGTTTAAGTCAAAGCTCACCTTATCCTTTCTCTGAGTGTCAAGTGTTGGGAAGTCACAGAGTTACAAATTAAAGGTTAATAGTGACAGCTACAGCCAAGCTGTCAAAGCTTGTGAACGATTTTCAGCAATTAAGATTAAAAGCTCTGTGGCATTTACTTTGGACACAGCATTGTAATATACTTAAGAACATGGAGCAGCGCATGAGCCTTTCTGTTAGAATTCATTGATTTGCTGTCAGACTTTTCAAACAAATCTAACCTTGCAGAAAAAATGAATCTATTCTGTTTGTTTGACCTCAACCTTTGTGAGTTTGGTTAAAACGAGATAGACTTGCACCTCCATAAATGTTGCACATTTTGACAAGTTTTGTGACAAGTACAGTGACTATTGAAGATCCGATGTTGGTCAATGGTACTTCTTCACTGGTGTTGGGTTGGCAGTTCTGCAATCTGACATGGACAAAGTGCAAATATTTTTGAATTAATGGCAACACAGCAATCTGAGCATGTGTCGGTTATATTTTTAATGGAAATCTGAAAGGAGCAAGACTTGAATTTAAATAGGTCTTTTCGTGACCTCAGAACTCCGCAACACACCAGAGCCAATAATTCTTTGTTATTGGCTGCTGTGCTCTCTACATTAAAACAATTTACCCAGCAAGCAGTCAGCAACAGCAATGTGATAACGATCAAATAAGCTGCTCAGTGCATGTACTTGTGAAGCTGGGGAAATGGTCACAGTTCCACAATGAAGTTAGCAATCCATTCATGAGCTCCAAGTCAAAGGCTGTGATGGCACCAGAAACAGATCTACCAGGACGGAGGTCCAGTCTATGGGCAATTGTCTGACTTGGGACAATTTGAGCTGCCCCTCCATTTGTGGAGCATGTTCCCTGTTGAAGTTAGTCCAGGTTTCCTTGGAAGGTTAAAGCCTGATCCTTCATGCCTCGGACCCAGCTCCCAGGTTGCTCTGAGGGTGTTTCTGGTGGACTAAAGGCCAACCACCAAGAGATGGGGTTGGCATTTGTTCATAAGGTTTGGAGTGTGTTCCAGTAGACACTTTAGATGAATGTGTGGGAGATATCGAAGGTCCTTTGTCAGTGGGCTTGTGGATTGTCAGCTGGTGGTTGAAACGATTCTAGCACAAGGTCATTGCATTGGTCTCAATGCTCTTGAGAAGATTCTCATGGCTTCCCAGAGATGGATACTTAGCACATCAGTGTGGCGGCTCCTGACCTAAGTTGAGCAACAGTGCTCTGCGAGGACAAGTGAAGGAGTTTCCATATAAGGTCCACTCGTGTCCTGACCTTAGCTCCATTGTCCTGAAGGTGTTGCAAATAAGTCAGCGTATGGTCAAGATGGATGCCGAGGTATGTTGGTGTTGGATAGTGGTGAGTGGCCAGCCACAGACCTGCCCACAGCTCTTCCCTGACTTTCTAAGGGTGCAGACAAGTGGTTGAAGCCACAGCCTTAGCCCCATTGAAACCTCTGTCTTCTGAAACAGGTTTCCAGAGAATCCAGATCTTCCATGAGTGTCTCTTTAACGGCCTGGTGTTCTTTAGCATGGCAAGTCAGACCCAAGTCATCTGCATCCCCATGGAGGTGTGACTTTGTGAGAGGGAGGTCAACACTGAGGAAAGCTGGTCCCTGCTCCTGCAGGCACTGGCATTCCCTGCAGGAGCCCATTATTGGTTGCGCATGAGTGGCTGATTTGATCTCCAGGACGCTAACAGAAATGTCAGCTGCTGACCGTGGAATTAATTAATTGCAGGGCTTCACACAGCTGATGATTCTGGAGAATTTCAGCTGCGATCCTATTGCCAACACTGTGTCACGGGCACAGGAAAGGCAAACGCACATGGCCCAAAACTCCTGGTCACCCTAGAATCCAATCTGAGTGATAGTGATTCAAGAATAAACCTTGGTGAGGATTTGAGGGAGAGCTCACTGTGTCTTCTCCCTCCCTCCAAGAAATTCATGGCTTCAACTCCTCAATTCAGCTTCCAGTTGTAGAGGAATGTCATTATATCAGTATAAGAAGCAACAAAAGCATGAGGACATAGGATCATAGAATCAGAGAAACAGGAATCAGGCTGTCAGCCACTATATTCCCAGAATTCCACACTTCTAATTCCCTTAGATCCACAAATCCATCAGTCTTAGCCTGGAACGTTATACAGGGACTGAGCATCGTCAGCTGCTGAGGCAGAGAATTCCACAGATTTACGACCGTGCTGGAGGAAACTTCGCCTCAGCTCCATCCAAGATGTACTCTGAAATAGAAATAAGAGGTTAGATTATCCCCTTGGACACCTCGCCCTGGCCTTCTGCCTGCTCTGGATCTTTTCATGTCTAAATGCCAACGGGACATTAACTGTCTCAACTTCGCCGCTCCCCTCACCTATTCCAGCCTCACTCCCTCTGAACGCACTGCCCTCCACTCCCTCTGCACCAATAAATATCTTACCATCAAAACCACAGACAAGGGCAGTGCTGTTGTAGTCTGGCGGACTGACTTTTACCTTGCCAAGACCAGACATCAACTCTCGGACACCTCCCCTAACTTACGCCTCAACCAGGACTCCACCAAAGAGCATCAGGCCACTGTCTCCCGTACTCTCCTCATCACCTCTGAAGATCTCCCCACTACAGCCACCAACCTCGTAGTTCCCCTACCCCACACTGCCCGTTTCTAACTCCTACCCAAGATCCACAAACCCAACTGCCCCGGTAGGTCCATTGTTTCTGCCTGCTCCTGCCCCACTGAACTCATGTCCTTATATCTTCACTCCATTTTGTCCCCCTTGGTCCAGTCCCTTCCCACCTACAACTGTGACACCCTGCATGCCCTCCATCACTTCAATAACTTCCAGTTCCCCGGCCCTGACCGCCTCATTTTCACTATGAACATCGAGTCCCTGTACACTTCCATCCCCCATCAGGAAGGCCTTAAGGTTTTCTGCTTCTTTCTCAACACCAGACCCAACCAGTTCCCCTCCACCGCCACCCTCCTCTGTCTGGCAGAACTGGTTCTCACCCTCAACAACTTCTCTTTCAGCTCCTCCCACTTTCTCCAAACCAAAGGAGTAGCCATGGACACTCGCATGGGCGCCAGCTATAGCTGCCTTTTCATCAGCTACATGGAACAGTCCATGTTCCAAGCCTACACTGGTAACGCCCCCCGACTCTTTCTCAGCTACATTGACGACTGCACTGGGGCTGCTTCCTGCACCCATGCTGAGCTCATCGATTTCATCAACTTTGCCTCTAACTTCCACCCTGCCCTCAGATTCACTTAGTCCGTCTCTGACACCTCTCTCCCCTTTCTGGATCTCTTTATCTCCATCTCCAGAGACAGAGTAACAACAGACACCTTTACAAACCCACTGACTCCCACAGTTACCTTGACCCCACCTCTTCCCACCCTGTCACTTGTAAGGACACAATCCCCTCCTCCCATATCCTCTGCCTCCGCTGCATCTGTTCCCATGATGAGGCTTTCCATTCCAGGACATCAGAGATGTCCTTTTTCAGTGAACGGGGTTTCCCTTCCACCACCATCAATGCAGCCCTCACCCACATCTCCTCCATTTCCTGCAAATCTGCCCTCACCCAACCCCCCCACAACATAACAGGAATGGGGTTCCCCTTGTCCTCACCTACCAACTCACAAGCCTCCATATCCAACACGTCATTCCTTGCAACTTCTGCCACCTCCAACAGGATCCCACCACCAGGCATATCTTCCCTTCCCTCCTCTCTCCATTATCCACAGGGATCGCGCTCTCCGCAACTCCCTTGTCCACTCATCCCTCCCCACTGATGACCCTCCCGGCACTTATCCCTGCAGTCATGCAAATTGTCACACCTGCCCCTACACCTCCTCCCTCACCACCATTCAGGGCCCTGGACAGTCCTTCCAGGTGAGGCAGCACTCCGCCTGTGAATCCAAGGGCATCATTTATTGCATCCAATGCTCCCAATGAGGCCTCATCTACATCGGTGAGACCCAACCGCACCTTCGCTCCGTCTACCGCAACAGCCAGGACCTCCCGGTGGCCACCCACTTCAATTCCACATCCCAATCCCATACTGAGATGTCTATCCACGGCCTCTTCTACTGCCACGTTGATGCAGATTGAAGGAGCAACACCTCATGTTCCGCCTTGATAGTCTCCAACCTGACAGCCTTAACATCAATTTCCCTAACTTCCAGTAACCCCTCCCCTCTTTCCCCCCTTTTTTATTTCCCACTTCCCCCCTTTGTTTTCCCTCATTCCTGTGGCCCCCCTCATCCCTTCTTTTTCCCCCTCCCCTGCCCTCATGACCTGCCCATCTATTCCCCACCTCCTTCCCTTTATTCCATGGTCTACTGTCCTCTCCTACCAGATTCCTTCTTCTTCATCCCTTCGCTTCTTCGACCTCCCAGCTTCTCACGTCACTCCCTTTCATCCCCCCCTCCCCCACCCACCTACCTTCCCCCTCTCACCTGGACTCACCTATCACCTGCCAGCTTGTGCTTCTCCCCCTCCCCTTTTATTCTGGCTTCTGCACTCTTCCTTTCCAGTCCTGATGAAGGGTCTCGACCGGAAACATCGACTGTTTATTTCCCTCCATAGATGCTGCCTGACCTGCTGAGTTCCTCCAGCATGTTGTGTGTGTTGCTCCAGATTCCAGAATCTGCAGAATCTTTTGTGTCTTAGATTATCAAGAAGTGGAATCAAAACAAAAATGTCATCCTTATTAGCACTGTGTCCTAGATTTTCCAGGCTGTGTTATTCCAACATTGGCATTAACCTATTTAAACACAGATTAGCAAAACTAGGCTACATCACATTCTGGTATCATAACACATCCTTGTTGTGTCCTAGAAAGCAAATGTGCAAGTTTTTACTTTGAGTTTTAATGAATATTTATTGGACTATTAATGTGCTGTGCTCTTGCTAAAGTCACTAAACAAGTTTTGTCTTGGGAGGAATTTTAGAAGTTTGGGCAACAGTCTGATAGGGGTTCTTTAACTTTAAGACCTCATGTATCATACAAAATAATACCTTCCTCCTCGGGTTGTAGTGGAGGTTAATGGTTGCCTGAATTCTAAAGGGAAATCTGAATCTTTAAGAAAGATTTGAAGGCTTTGTGGAGAGTGCAGGAAAGATTTACTAAAATGATTCCAGGGATTACTGATTTTAATTACGTGGACAGGCTAGAGAAGCTGAGGTGGTTCTACTTGAGGTTTAGAGAAGATATAATTAAGTATTTAAAATCTTAAATGTATAGACAGAGTAGATAGAGAAAAATTGTTACTGTTGGTGGAAAGTGGAGAACAAGGGGACATAGAATCAAGGTGATTGTCAGAAGAACTAAGAATGACATTTTTACACAGCGGGTGGTTAAGTCCTGTGATGCATTGTTAGGGGTTGTAATGGAGGCAGATTCACTTGTAACGTTCAAAAGAGAGCTGGAGGAATATCTGAAAGGAAAGAATTTAGTGGGCAGGGGAGTGGAACTAACTTGCATTGAGCCAGTTTGGACTCAGCTGGTGAATGCCCTCCTTCCGTACTGTAATCATTCTGTGGTTCTTTGATTCAGAATCATAGAACAACTCTTCTAGCTGCATCAACTCTTCGAAAGAATCTATCCAATTCCTTGTATTTCATCTCTGGTTCTTTTTCCAAGTACGATAAAAACTGCATCTCCTATTTAGCAGCCTCCTGACACTGGAAGCAAGTTCACATTTGCTTTATCAATATCCATCATGAATTTGAACGTTTCTGTTAAATCTCCCTTTAAATGTTCTTTTCTCGAAGTAAAACATGAAACATACAATTAAATAACCTCATCCCTTGTGTCATTCTAGTTAATCTCCTCTACATCCTCTCTAAGGTTTTGACATCTTTCCCAGAGTATGGTGCTCAGGATACCAGAACTTAAACCTATCCAGTGAGTTATAAAGCTAGAAGTTTCAATCGGTTTAGACTTTATCAGCAATTTTCCTTCAAGGACTTATTAATTTCAAACCCAACTTGCTGATCACCTGTTGGTAAACCTGTTTAACGGATCATTTGTACAGATGTGTCCATACAACAAAGCAAAACAAAACATGAATTCCAACTTCATGATGAGAAATTAAAGAGAGCTAGTTCTCTGGATTAAGAAAAATGTTGCATCTGTTAAAAATTACTCATTCACCCACTCAAAACATCAAATTTAATTTGTTATGCAATCAAATATGTATCTTGCCTCCGAAATGTCTGCAAGAGCTGCATTTGGGGCAGCTTAAAGCACAGGCTCTCTAGTTCATTTGTGTCTGGTTGTATTCACTGATATAGATGGTAAATGCAAGGATAAATAAACCTTCGAGGAAGGAAAATGTTGTTCTTTGAGACGGTACTCAATGCTTTTTCAACAATGTTGGATGCATTCAGCAATAGGTCCCAAAGTGCTTGTAAATGGCAAACAGCTGGACCATGCAGCCCATGATTAGACAAAGTGCTTGGCCTCAGGGGCAAGTTGGTCTTGCAATATGAACATGGCACCTGGCAAAGAGCCAGAGTGCACGGGCTCATGACACCATCCCCAAGAAGAGGCATAAAAGTCAGGACAATTCAGGAAAATCCACAAGTTCACTCTCTTGTACATTACCTTAAATTATTTATCATTTTTATTCTGTTTTTATTTCCGTCTCCCACAGCTGGAGGCCTGCCTGCAGAAATGTCAAATTCCAATAATGAGCGAGAAGGCTGTAAAAGTCAAAACTGAGGAGCAATCCATTATAAAAACTTCAGCTTAAGATGTTTTAAATGCTAGAAGGCATTTTTGATGTTTTTGGCTGAAATCTAATTATTTTATAAGTTTTGCACTTTCAATGACATTCCCCAACCTAGATAAACTCACAGATTGCCCAAGCATCACCATTTGGGGAAGAGATGGAGGTCTATCTCATCAATAAATTCAACATAAATTTCCAAATGATGAGTGAAACATCCACGGTCATTCCCAGGGAAGGGAATTCCTGATCTCAAACAGTATAATACATCTGGCCTACTTCCGTTTGGAAGATTTTGCCAAGGATTCCCACTCCATCTCATAATGACATTGCTGGAAAGCAGATCAATCTATGCAACAATACCAACAACAACTTGCACTTAGGCAGCATCCTTAGTGTAACGTCGTACTCCCACAAGACTTCTCTGGAATATTATCAAACAGAATTTAACACTGAACCACAGATAAGCAAAAGGTCATTCAAAGGGATGGGATTTAAGAAGCTTTTTAAAGAAGAAAGACAGAGAAACTTGGAGAAGGAATTTTAGGTTAGAGGGCAAGGCAGCTGCTAGCAGAGGGGCATGGTAAGAATTGCAGGATGACGGTGGCAATCCTAGAGGGTTGTTGCCTGTTTGAATGACCTTCTGACGCGCAATATCATAGTAACTGGCCATCACTGTCAATATGAGGATAAATAGCAGCCGGCACTTGTAGAACTCAACCCCATGGAGCCCCTCTGTAATTCAACCCTTCACCAATCTGTCTCAAGGGCCTTCCTTGAACAGGGACCCAACCAGCCACCATCTCTCAGTACCCTCCTTCAGCTGGTTGAACATTCTCACATTGGACCAGTTCTTCTTTCCACTCACTTCCACCAACCACAAGGGTTAGGTTTGGGCCCCAGCTCTGTCTGCCTTCTTGTGGGACAAATGGAGCAATCGTTATCCCAGTCTCACTCCGGTGTCTTCCTGGACCTCCTTTTCCAGAATATTGCTGAATGTGTCATTGCCATTGCTTCTTTCACCCCCTCCTCTTGTGACCCTCTCGTCCTCAGCTTCTGCCCTATCATTCTGTACATTCAATGGCTCATCCCCTGTTATTTCCAACACTACCTGTGATGCTACACTGAACTCAAATTCCTGCTCAGTATTTCACAGGGACTGTCCCCTTTATGGCTGCCTGATCCACTCTTCAGCCACTCCCAACACTGCCTCCTCTCACTACATCGCCTTCCCACACAAGATCTGTGATGGCTGTATGACTGAGGCATTAACCTAAAATACAATGACAGTCCTCTGTGCAACTCAGTCACTGCTGGCAACATTCTTAATGAGAGACAAATGGGACCAATGGGATTGCACCCCCCTGAGCTGGCAGGGACCTAGTAGGCTGAATGGCTTCCCTCTGTGTAAGAGTAAAAAACACAGGAGTTTAAGTGCCGGTTATGCAACTCCTGCCCTTTGATCCTCTTCGTTCCTACTCAAAAATGGAAAAGGTACATTCACTTCAGCTATGGCATTTGCTATCGCATACAAATGCAAGGTTTCATTCTGGAGTCGAACATAACAGTGGCTACACTTCAGATCTGCTTCAGTGATTGAAGAATGGATTGCGACATCCTTAGGTCATGAATAACACAATAGAAGTTCAAGTTTTCCTCCTTCCCACATTACTTCCAACATCTCACATCAAATTCTTAACAAAGTAGATCCACTGGTGTGCCTTCTTCGTGATTGAGGTCAGTGTGTTGGGCCCAGGGTAGAACTATCTCAAGAAGAGCAAGCTGGTTGAGGTTTCTCGAAGCCTGAATGTACACCAGGTGTGCCAGATCTGTCCAGGAGTGTAAATAGTCACTATAGCACTGTAGCAGCACAGAAACAGCCCAGTACTGTCCCCTTCATCTCTGCTGATCCTCATCTCCACACTGGGTTTGAGTTCTCCCCATGTCTGCGTGGGTTTCCTCCCACATGCCAAAAGACGTACGGATTAGAAAGTTGTGGACAGATTATGTTGGCACCGGAAGCGTGGCGACACTTGCAGGCTGCCCCCAGAACACTCTATGCAAAAAGATGCATTTCACTGTGTGTTTCGATGTACATGCAACTAATAAAGATATCTTGTCTTATCTTATCTTACTGACATCCTCAGGGATGCTTGACTTTCACGACCCAAGCCCTGTGTGGCAGCTTGGAGACCACTGGCACACCTGAAGCTGTTAAAGTAGATGCTGAATTAAGGACCCAAAATAAATTGATTCATGCAAAGTCAATAATCACAAACCACAACATCAATCATTTCACTGACAGAATGACACCTTCATTTTAATAGCTCAATGGATACCAAAATAATGAGCAATGAGTGGTGTAATTTTTCTTGCTAAAGATTGATTTTGCAAGTTATACTTGGTAAGGTTTTTCCCCTGGGGTAGTACTGTATGTTATGTGTTATTGTGAAACTGTCCTGTAAATTGCAAGCGGTGAGAAAACATAATTTCCTAATGAATCTTCCTAATTCATCAGATCCAAATGTTAATAATGAGATGGTTGAATTAATTTCCTGTTCAAGAACTTACCAGTAGACCATCCGGTGCAGGAGGAGACCGGTCAACACAATCTGATAGTCAAACACTCCGGAGTGAAAATCGACGTCAGAGAATCTATTGATAACTTAAGACCTTGAGGACCTTCCCTTTGCATGTCAAATAACAGGCCTGTTCCATTTGAAGCATGTTGAAAGATTGGTTTCCTGTATGCAGTAATTAAATAGTATATGCGGTAATACATGGAGCCAAAGAATCATAGCTCCACAGCACAGAAACAAGCCCCATAGCCCATTGAACCCATACTGACCGCTGACCCTTTTACAAAAATCCCATTTTTTAAATTTTCTCCTCAGATTCAGATTCAGGTCGGTTTAATGTTATACGCACCAGGGTGCAATGAAATTCCTTGCTCACATGAAGCTCACAATATAAACAGTACGTGGTAATAATAAATACAATAAACGAGTGCAAAACCAACGGAACGATGCTAAGTATAGTAGTGCAAACTGAGGTGGTGCAAAAAGAAATGTTAAAGTGACATAACAGAAGAGATAGAATTAAGGGTTTGGGAATGTGGCAGCAATTCTGGGAGGTGGGTGTGAAACAGGTGATTGGTTCAGATAGTAGCAGGGAAGAAATTGTTCTTGAGTCTGGGTGTCTGGGCTTTCAAGCTCCTGTATCTTCTCCCAGAAGGTAGAAGAGAGAAAAGGGAACGTCCAGGATGGCAGTTATCCTTCACGATACTATCAGCCTTCCTGATGCAATTCACCATAAAGGTGGACTGGATGGAAGGAAAGGACAAGCCTGTGAAGGACTGGGCAGTGTTCACCACTCTCTGCAGTTTCCAATGGTCCAGAGCAGAGCAGTTACCATACCAGGCTCAGAAACAACCTGTCAGGATACTTTCTATTGCACATCCGTAGAAGTCCTCCTCCCCACATTCCCATTTATTTCGTTCCCATCAATTTCCCCCCAGATTCTACCACTCACCTACATATCAGGAGTAATCTACAGTGGTCAGTTAACCTACCAACCCTTATATCTTTGGGGTGTGGGAGGACACCCAGAGGAAACCCATCAGGCCACAGGGAGAATGTGCAGAGAGCATCCCAAAAGCAACAAGGTCTTGGGAGCAGTTGGTATCCCTGCTGAAGTTCTACAACTGGCACCGAGGAACTTCAGTCAAAAATCCTCAGCCTTATTTCCCATCATAATCATGGCTGTATTTAAGGAAGGAGATAAAACTAATCCCAATCATTAAAGAGGGGTCTGCTCAAAATCTGCCACAGTGAAAGTTATCAACAGGGTTCTCCTCAACTGCCTCCTCCTAGTGGCAGAAGAACTGCTCCTAAATCGCAGAATGGACTCCATCCATCTAAAAGTGCAGTGGACACGAGCTTCAGGCTGTAGAAGTCACAGAGGTCACGCAACACGGAAATATGTCCTTCAGCCCATGCTGACCATTAAGCATCCATTTACACTAATCCTAATTAATTCTTATTTTACTTTCCCCACATTTTCATCAGCTCCCCCCAGATTTTTCACTCACCTATACACTTGGGGCAATTTACAGTGACTAATTAACCCACCATCCCACAGGGCTTTAGAATGTTGGAGGAAACCAGAGCATCAGGGTGAAACCCACAGTCACAGCGACAACGTGCAAACTCTCTCTACCACTCCAATATTGTTTATCCTGGATCACATGCTGGACGTGAGCCGGTTCTGTGACATTTGAAGGGTTTGTTCACAGACCAGGCAGCATCTGTCTTGTATGAATCCTGGATGCAAAACATCTCTCAGGAAGCTCTTTGCGACTGCTCATTAGAGGCTTAACCTTTGACACTTGCTCGGCTGAACACACATTTCCTAAGTCATTCCAAAATATTTGAGATTGACAGGCACATAGAAAGTAATGGGTCAGCTAACAGTATTCTGAAGCTCTCTCTCTCTCTTGCACAATACTAGAGTTCACATTCCTATTTTAAAAAATATTTTGCTGCTATATTACTTCACTTCGAAATTTGGCACTTCCCCGATGACCCTCACCAATTTTTATAGGTGCACCATAGAGGGCATTCTATCTGGATGCATCACAGCTTGGTATGGTGACAGCTCTGCCCAAGACTGCAAGAAATCGCAGAGAGTTGTGAACACAGCTCAGTAAATCACGTAAACCAGTGTCTCCTCTATTGACTCCGTCTACACTTCCTGCTGCCTCGGGAAAGCAGCCAACGTAATCAAAGACCCCTCCCATGCCTGTCATTTTCTCTTCTCTGCCTTTCTATCTGGCAGAAGATATAACAGCGTGAAAACATGCACCACCAGGCTCAAGGACAGTTTCGATCCGACAGTTATAAGCCTCTTGAGTGGATTTCTTGTACGATATATACAAATCCTTGATCTCCCAATCTACCTCATCATGGCCTTTGCACCTTATTTGCCTACCCGCACTGCACTTTCTCTGTAACTGTAACACGATATTCTACATTCTGTTTTTGCATTTCCCTTTGTACTACCTTGATGTAGTTATGTATGGAATGATGTGTCTGGATGGCATGCAAAACAAAATTTTTCACTGTATCTCGGTACATGTGACAAAAATAAACCAATTACCAATTACTTTTCTCCTATTGGTTCTTGCTCCTACTGAATGACTTCATAGCTTTAATCCCTATTCAATTAATTGGCACAAGCAATGCCTAATTGAAATCCCAGATGGGAGTTAGTTGATAATGGAAGTATCTTCTGCCAAGTCTGTTCTTCTAATATCCATACAAATGCAAATTTTGATTGAAAACTATAAGTTTGCTGACATGGTTTAGTTACCCATCAAGCATAAACCAACTAATATATTAGCTGAAATAAAAACAAAATGCTGAAAACACTCGGTAGGTCAGGCAGCCGCTGTGATGGGAGAAGGAGAGTTAGGTGGCAGGTTGATGACCTTTCATCAGAAAGCCAAATGATTTGATGAAGGATATTCGACCAGAAACATAACTCTGATTCTCTCTCCACAGCTCCTGCCTGACCTGCCAAGTATCTCTGGCCTTTTCTATGTTCATTTCACTTTCCAGCATCTGCATTCTGTTTTGCTTTCAAATTGCTCGGATGGTTATCGGTCACTTATTTTGCTTGCAGTTTGTGGGACATCATTCTGTATAGATCAGCTGCTGCATTTACCAGCATAACAGTGACAGCAGTTCACAAGTAATGAATTTGTTGTGAAACAGTGCTTGCATGTCCTAATATTGCGAAAAGCAATAAATAAATGGTGGAATTGAATTTAGGAGCCGAGAGGTAATGTTGCAGCTATATAGGAACCTGGTCAGACCCCACTTGGAGTACTGTGCTCAGTTCCGGTCACCTCACTACAGGAAGGATGTGGAAGCCATAGAAAGAGTGCAGAGGAGATTTACAAGGATGATGCCTGGATTGGGGAGCATGCCTTATGAAAACAGATTGAGGGAACTTGGCCTTTTCTCCTTGGAGCGACAGAGGATGAGAGGTGACCTGATGGAGGTGCATAAGATGATGAGAGGCATTGATCGTGTGGATAGTCAGAGGCTTTTCCTCAGGGCTGAAATGGTTGCCACAAGAGAACACAGGTTTAAGGTGCTGGAGAGTAGGTATAGAGGAGATGTCAGGGGTAAGTTTTTTACTCAGAGAGTGGTGGGTGCGTGGAACGGGCAGCCGGCAACGGTGGTGGAGGCGGATACGATAGGGTCTTTTAAGAGACTTTTGGATAGGTACATGGAGTTTAGAAAAATAGAGGGCTATGGGTAAGCCTAGTAATTTCTAAGGTAGGGACATGTTCAGCACAGCTTTGTGGGCCGAAGGGCCTGAATTGTGCTCTAGGTTTTCTATGTTTCTATATTTCTAAATGTATTTCAAAAATAATGATGTCACTGGGGACATTGCATAACTCAATTAACTCTAACTTCCTGTTGGTCTTGGTAACAATGTTAATCTAATCTTAATACAGGATACAATGACCAGAAGGAATACACATGATGAAGAATGAAGGGCAGGTGGGAGAGAAAAGATCCAGGTATCCAGGAGCCAAGCAAATAAGGATTGGGGATGAACCTGACATAAGAGTACCATTGATTCGGAAGATCCATCAACTTCTAAGCATTTGAGAGTCATTAGCCAAACACAGATGGAATTCTCCCAGAAGATCACTCTTAAGGAGCAAGCAACCTCTAAATTATATAGAAAAAAGGTAGCATAAAACATTGTAGGAAGGTCCTGATGAAGGGTCTCAACCCAAAGTGTCAACTGTCCACTTCCCTCCATAGATGCTGCCTGACCCGCTGAGTTCCTCCAGAATTTTGTGTGTTGCTCCAGATTTATAGCATCTTCAGTCTCTCGTATGTCTCCAAGAAGATTGGATTATTTGTGTTCAATAACACTTTTAAATTAGGTGAGTATGTCATCTCAGAGAATTGCACTGTGTTTTACACGTGGTTTGGAGGAAAGTAAGTGAAGATTATGTAACCATAAAAATCACAAATCTGAAGAACGTGACCAGCAAGAAGAGGAACCCATCTTTCTACTCCTGTACAAGGATAGAATGGAGAAGCAGAACTCTAGCCCATTATAAGTTTAGACATTCAACACCTTTCATGGGTCTTGAAAGGTCACGGTTCATGCTGTGTTTCAGAAATTTGAGTTTGTTAAGACATGACTACGCTGTATTGATTTTATTCTGTTGATCTTTTCTTTTATAAATATATGTTATTGATTAGTTCCTTGGCATGAAAGAGGGCTGTTGATGTATTAACACTGTTGGTTCATTCAGTTACCTTCAGCACTCTGCTGTTTCCTTCAGAGACTCGTCCATGCTGTTCCTTGCAAACCCACTTAATCTCAATTTTTCCTGTTGTGCCACTATCAGTGATATGGATGGAACACTACACCTCATGGACAATACAATAAAAACACGGTTTCAAAATAAAATGCTCATGCTTGGTTTTGTGGCTTTTTTTCCACAATAGCCGTTTGGGGTAAACCTTTGACTATATGTACAGTGGATTTCTTTCAGCTTCAGCCAAAAGTGCCTATAAAATAAAATGTGAGCAGCGGGAGATAGAATGATAGGACGAAACTGTACCAGAGGACACCATCCCTTTACTGCCTCACTGAAACAATTATCTAATTAGTCTCTCCATCTGCTTTTCTTCCCCAGAGCCCTGCAAGTTTTTTTTTCATTTTCAGTAGAGAGACAGCCCTATTGGAACTCATTATGTGATCTTCTTTCACCTTTGCAGGCACTGTAATCCAGGTCAAAATAATCCAACGAGTAAAAATGTCTTTCTTCTCCCTGCCCTGTTTCTGTCTCCGTACCCTTCAGTTATTAACCCTTCTGGAAATGCTGAGCCTAACTCCCCAATTACCATTTACGTAAATGAACACCATTGTTAAAGGAAGGATGCTTCAAATGCCTAGAAGTTGATGGATCTTCAGAATCAATGGTGCTCTCATGTCCAGTTCAACCTTGGCCTCTTGTGCCTCTTGCTTCTAATCACCTCACCACCAATAACTGCGCTTTCAGCTGCTTCAGCTCCAAGTTCTCAAATTCTCTCCCTGAAAATCTCTCCTAGTTTTAGTGTTCCTGAAACCCAAACCTCTTGACCATTTGAACTGATCTTCATAAACTTACAGGGCTCAACGTCACAGATCTTGTCAGATTTTTGTTTGATATTACTCTTGTTAAATGCATTGATACATTTCCTGACGTGAAAGGAGTAATTTAAAGCTGAGCCATTTTGTTGTGGTTGATATTCTCTCCAACCTTTAATTTAGTTTCAAAGTGGAATTATGGACCAATGTTTTGGTTGTGATTCTGTGCAATCCAACTGAATCAATTAATATTTGTTTTAATTTGTTTATTGCTTCAGTCTCTCTAATTAGAATGATTAGGCGTTAAAGAGGAAGTCTTGTAAAACCATTGAATTATCTAGAAATTGCAATAAAAACAAATATATTTGTCCCAACCAGCCTGTGGTATCTAGTGTTTACAATGGTTTAACATTTGGTGCAATAGATATCAAATCTACTTGTAATTATCATTAACCAAAAATCAAAAAAACTGCAGATGCTGGAAATCTGAAATGAAAACAGAAAATGCTGGAAGCATTTAGTGGGTCAGGCAGCATCTGTAGAGAGAGAAACGGAGTTAATGTTTCAGGTCTGAATTTGGACCTGAAATGCTAATTCTTGTTTCTCTTTCCACAGAAACTACCCAACCTGCTGAGTGTTCCCAGCATTTTCCCTATTTATTTCGCAATCATCACCTCCTAAACTTTGGGCCACCCAGTCTGGATACAAATGTCTGGATCAGAAGTTACATTTCCTGTTAAAGTTTTCACAAATGTGGGACGTAGATTCAAATCATGAGGAATTCCTGTAGCATTCAGCACAGTTAGTGAGCTGGTGTCCCTACAGGATGAGAGTACCTTGTGCATGCAACACAAGTAGATGAATGAAGTGACAGTGTGCCAGAATTTGCATGCTAATTTTGTTCTTTATGTATGAATATCTTATTATACAGCCTCTCCTTTTGTTTAGCTGTGCTAACCACACTTGTTTACCAGACAGCAATCAGATTTAATAATCAAATTCTGCAACAACCAGAGAAGACAGATCTTCCAAGAAGTGAACACATAAGTAAGATAAAGTGATTCCAAACTTGTAAATACATTGAAAGTGAATACTTTTCATAATTTGAAAAACTTCACAAGAATCACACTCTAACCAAAGACCAGAACCTGTCAAGCCTTTGGCTAGTACACAAGTACTGACTTAATTTATAAAGAAGTCATTTTGCCTGAATGAAAAATCCATTCTTTAATTCTGTTAGTGAAACAGGACATCAATTAATGAATTACAAAAACTAAGACACAAATTGGAGGAGATTTTCCACTTTAACACTTAGATATATTGGCTGCTTGAAAAGACAGGATGCCCTGTACGCATCTGGCATTTACTGGATATTATGAGATACAGAGATAATGTATGGGACACTTATGCATAAACAAGCAGCTACTAACAGGCAGTGCCATTGTGCTGTGAAGAGTATCATGCAATTACAGACAAGTAGAGCTGAAAAATGATCATGCCCTGCCATTGGACTCTCTCTGGGAGATTAGCCAAATTTGCATCAATGGATGTTTCTGAGCAATGTTTATTTAAACTGCCAATTGAGCAAAGCCTATTTCTGAAGCTGAGAAATTGAGCTCATTGAAGGCTGGCAAACTGCCAGGTAATCTGTTCAGTCAACTGTGGAAGGCACAGACCATTCCTGGTACTTGGGGTTGATATTTAATCTCAACCTAGGCCCGTTTATCTCCTCTTTTTTGGTGTAACCAAAACGTTAACATACATTGATCTATTTTAAACTGTGAGTACATTGCAAAGGGGTATTGACAGCTGACCTTACTCCTTAGTGGTCTAGAGAGTGCTCCTTTTCAGCTGGTAGTTCTGTAGATACCTCTCAGTTAACAGTAACAGCCAGTTATTGCAATCCTGACTTCTGTACCTGTGCAGTTCCCTGGGGAAGTAAGGGCATGTTGGAGGACAGCTGCTGGCAGATCTGACCTCCCACTCCACCACTGGACTTGGCAGAGCTCAGTGGTGCTGAGCTGAGGGTCCAGATACATTTCACATCTGGCCCTCTACCTTTACATTGCATGACCACATTCATTTGAATAGAGCTGGTGACCTGGAAGGAAAACATAAACGATGGTAAGATTTCTTTTAGTTTTAATTAATATCAATGTTTTAAATTGATCAATATCTGTTAAATATGTCTTTTTATTCTTTCAGTCTACTTCAACTGTCTTTCAATATCACTGATTGTCAGAAACATGTCGAAACAGTTTCAGAGGCCAAGCTGTCAAAAGGCTGTTCACAGCATGGCCCAGGATCTAGTATCAGAGGCCTAGTTACCACTTCTGGACCATTACACCTCAGGGATCTAATTGGGGGACAAATTGGTAAAGGGGATTTGCAGGTCAGAACTCAACACAATCCAGCCCAATACTGTGGATGGAGCTGTCCATGGTGCTGATTAGATAAACTCAAGGTGGGTTTGAATCAGGGTAAGTACATCATAACATGACAGTGTAACAGTGTGAAAATAGTTTAATTGAAATGGATTTTGTATCAGGATTTGTACAGAAATAAAAGAGAGTACAAGAAAGGAACACAGGGTTGTACATAAATAATATATTTTATGTTTCAAAAATGATTTGCGATCCACAAAGTGAACTCATTATTGTAATACAGGAGTGGAACAGACGAATAGACAAATGACAATGTGAACTGAAAGTCATAGAGTCATTCAGCATGCAGACAGGCCCTTCGACCTATCAAGTCCAAACCAACCATTTACACCAATCCTACACTAATCCCAATTTATTCACTCTACATTTCCATCAATGGCCCCCATATTCTACAGACTAGGGGTAATTTAGAATGGACAATTAACCTACCAACCCGCACAGCTTTGAGTAAGGTCAAAGTTGACTGCATTTCATGTGTAAATCACATTTTCATTCCCAACCTCAAAGATCTTAAGCAGTAGCAATGATGGAGCAACTGTAGTGGCTTCTGCTTCTGTACTCAATTATACAGTCAGCTGTTTGTGAGAGAAGGATTGCCACCTTTGCTTAATGTTGCTGTGGCAGGTACCGCTGATTTGGGACAGAATCTTGGCTTATGATCTGTTATCCTTGTAAAAGATCTGCCTAGTTAAAGTAGATGGAATTTCTTGATTCCATGACGATAATAAGTGCTTCCTTCTTGATCTGTGTGCAATTGTGCTCACTCCTTATGAAAATGTAAGATGTGAAAGTGATGGGTTTCTCTTGCCCATCCTCCATCAACACACTATAACGTGATACAACTTCTTCAAGTACATGGTGTCGTAATGAACAGGGAGAGCTTTGCTGCTAATCTTATCATCATAAATGTTTCAATGCTCTTTGCTCCACATCCATTGTGCATTTTCTTTCAACAAGTAATTCAATAATCTGATCACCACTGCTGGATCTGGAAGAAGTCTTGCATAATGCTGCATCATCCCAGGAACAACCTTAGCTCTGCTGACTGTTTAGGCTTTGGTGCATTGGTGATGGTCTCCATACTTCTTTCTTCACTGGTTGTAGACCATTACATCAACCAAGATCTACACCTCATTTGCAAAAACTCCGATTTGCTTCAATTCAATTTCACATTTAGACCAAAATTAGATTTTCTTCTTCTATGTTCAGGGTAGTCAACAGGATATCTTAGTTATACAAGTAATAATCCATTCTTTACACAAAGCTTAGCAAAGACTTGACTCCATCAAGAGAGCTTCTGTACAAGAGAGCACTTTGCACTTGCTGACGCCAGCTACTGCTCTTGATCAACATTCAATTTTGTGAGGTTGAATTTTGTGAGGCCCTTTGATCCTGCTAACATTATGTACAATCTTGTGAGGTGGAAATGGACGGTGTCGGTGGTATCATCCATGGGCTGGTGTAGAGTGAAAAAAGATGTTGGAAACACTCTCCAGGCCAGGAAAGAGAAACAGTTAATGTTTCAGGTCTGGGACCCTTCATCAAAACTGAGGGAAAGAGAAAACAAGTCAGTCTTCAGTAGCAGATACAGTGAGGGAATGTTAGATAGGACAAGGGGAATAGGTCAAATAGAGTGAGCCCAAAATGCTTGATGGGAGTAATTACAAGCACAATATGCTTCTTTTTCTGAATAATGTGTTGCTAATAGTAAGGCCATTGAATACATTCAACAGGCCAGACAATACTAGTAGAAAAAGAATTGAGCCAATATGATGACAAGCAGAAATGTCCAGTTCCAATACAGGCAGAAAGAAAGAGTGAGTTACCAAATTTGGAGAATTTGATCTGGCTCCTGCAGTGACCAGATGGAAGATGAGGTATTGCTCCTCAAGCTTGCTCAAGGCCTTGTTGTAACAGTACAGGAGGCCACGGACAAAAAGACCATAAGACCATAAGACAAAGGAGCAGAAGTTGGCCATTCGGCCCATTGAGTCTGCTCTGTCATTCGATCATAAGCTGATCCATTCTCCCATTTAGCCCCACTCCCCGCCTTCTCACCATAACCTTTGATGCCCTGGCTATTCAGATACCTATCAATCTCTGCCTTAAATACACCCAATGACTCTGCCTCCACAGCTGCCCGTGGCAACAAATTCCACAGATTCGCCACTCTCTGGCTAAAGAAATTTCTCCAGATCTCTGTTCTGAATGGGCGCTCTTCAATCCTGAAGTCATGCCCTCTTGTACTAGACTCCCCTACAACGGGAAACAACTTTGCCACATCTTCTCTGTCCAGTCCTTTTCATCACATCACATCACATCACATCCCTGCTCTTATATTCTATTCTTCTAGAAATGAATGCCAAACTTGCATTCGTCTTCTTCACCACCGACTCAACCTGGAGGTTAACTTTTAGGGTATCCTGCATGAGGACTCCCAAGTCCCTTTGCATCCCTGAATTTTGAATTTTCTCCCCATTTAAATAATAGTTTGCCCATTTATTTCTTCTACCAAAGTGCATGACCATACACTTTCCAACATTGTTTTTCATTTGCCACTTCTTTGCCCATTCTCCTAGTCTATCCAAGTCTCTCTGCAGACTCTCCATATCCTCAACACTACCTGCCCCTCCACCTATCTTTGTATCATGGGCAAACTTAGCCACAAAGCCATTTATTCCATAATCCAAATTGTTGATATACAATGTAAAAAGAAACGGCCCCAACACGGACCCCTGCGGAACACCACAGGTAACCGGCAGCAAACCAGAATGGGATCCCTTTATTACCACTCTCTGTTTCCTGCCAATCAGCCAATGCTCTAACCATGCTCATAAGGTCAGAATGGGAATGGGATGGTGAATTAAAGTGGCTGATAGCAGGGAGCTGAGGGTCACTCCTGTGGACTGAACACATGCTCTGCAAGGCAGTCTCCCGATCTGTGTTTGGTTTCTCCATTACAGGGGAGGCCACATTGTAAACAGTGAATGCAGTACACTGGATTGGGAGAAGTGAAATGACTTTCCTAATTAATTTTGTAGTCTCTACACAGCCACAGCATTATGTCAGCATTGTGTCTCCACACAGCCATTTGTGCAGGGTGCGAGATGCTTATTTTCACAGTATGTACCTATTTCTATGTCAATTGATAATGATCAAATTCATTCACCTGTTAGGTGAAACGTCATTGACCTGAAATGCCATCTCTTTTTCCCTCCCCAAAATCTGCCTGACAGGGTAAATCTTTCCACCATCTTCTGCTTTGACTTCAGAATTCCAGCATCTGCTGTATTATACTTTTGATCCTTATCAGTTAACCTCAGTAATTCCAGATATCTCTGCTGTATTCCTTCTTTATGATTTGATCTCCTTTTCTCAGACCTTGAAATACAAGACTAAGAAAAGAAATGCAGTCCACATATTTACATTGGCAGAATCCATTTCATACTTTGATTTGCTGGGTATTATGATGGATTCATAATGCTTGATTTAAATGTCAGGAGCTAAATTATTACAGCTGAATAAATGAAGCTGATTACTTTATGTATATATGATTATCTAATTGCCTGAAGCGTAGAAGTGGCTTTCAAATGATGAACAGCATTCAAAGCTCTCACTCTGGACTATCATTGAGACATAGTCTGCTCCTCAAGCCTTACCAGTCTGCACTGCTACAGCACTGTTCCTCCTGTGTAACTGGTGTATTAGTCCTGGCTCTTCCCATTTCAGCAGCCCACACTTGATGGTTGCCTTCAGCTATCTGGTTCTAAAGCTCTAGAACTGCCCAAGCCTCTTCATCTCTCTTGACATTTAGAATGGTCCTTCAAACCTCCTTGACCATGCTTAGACACTACACTAATATCTCCTGTAGCTCCATTGCCAACTTTTGTTTGATGACACTCCTGCATGTAAGCAAGTGAGATTTATGGTACTGTTAGAGCACTGAGTTTGACATTTTCAGAACAAACAGTTCAGAGCAAAGATTGAGGATACTTTCTGGTGCTTAGCTTCAGTAAGTACAGTGGTATTGCAAGCTAGTGTAGTCATAGCCACAACATTACTTGCAGGGTCAATGTGGGATCACTTTATCTGTGACAGCCCATCCCTCCTTGCATATATAGTCTTCAGTGCACCACAAATCCAGAGCAAGTGGCCAGTTCATCTCCAAATAGACCTTCTTGAAGTCTGAGTGACCTCTGACTGATTGTAGAAACGCCCATCTACACTCCAGCCCTTGGATATTACTGTAACTCTCCATATTGCTACAGCACTGGAGTCAATTGGAGGGCCTTTTATCTCCGGGATGTCGTTATTATAATATTCCCCTGCAGTTACTGCAAACTGCTTTTGGGTTTATCGCATTTCCAATTACTGGAAAGCCCTTTTAACTGCGTCATCTACAACAAAGTTAACTCTCACCCCACATCATTAAATAGCCTCAAAGACAAGTAGATGGCTTCATGCTGTTATGATTTCCCAGTTATTTCACATACAAGGGGGAGTATGGGACTGATATGTTTGGTTTCAGGCTTATTAACCATCCAAAGAATTCACAATTGTTCAACATTGACATATCCCTCACTCTGTCCATGACTAAGAGTGGCGGATGGTCACTGGGCACTTTCTTCACCTGTTGGAAAGATTCCCACCAACAACCTGGCTCAGAGGTCTGACACAGTCAGAGACTCAGTTACAGAGAAACTACATCAGATCTTTATCTCGGTGAGACCAGATTTGAACGTTGAAAAAAAATGAACACAGCTTCAAAGGTGAAAGGAAAGATGCTAATTCAAAAGGTGCAATGTATTTGAAATGCTGAGAATTATACTGATTCAGCAACTGCAATGCAGAAAAAGTTGTAGTTTAACAAATGATCCCAATTATCATCATAAATTCCTCCAGAGTTTCTACTTAATTGTATTCATCTCCTGGACAATTATCACTAGGTATTTGTTTTCATTAGACTGTCAATCTATATTCCACTTTCCTCTATTTCAAAGCTCCCTTAAAACCTCTAATTGGTGTTATTGCTGGAACAATCAGGTTAGGTCATTTCTCCATGCTCGGTGTGCCTTGACAACTTATAATGTTGTCACACTCTTCTAAGTCACAAAAATCCCTTTGCATCGTGCTGTTTTCACAGAACTATTCTGTGTGCAAGATCCCTGCTTCAGCACAAATTCACCTTGTACATCCACACAGCAACACACAAAAAGCTGAAGGAATTCAGACGGTCAGGCAGCATCTATGGAGGGAAATGGACCAGTCAACACTTCGGGTCGCAACCCTTCATCTAGACTGACCAGATGAAGAGCCTCAACCTGAAACAGCGACTGTCCATTTCCCTCCATGAATGCTGCCTGACCCACTGGGTTCCTCCAGCTTTTTGTGTTGCTCCAGATTTCCAGCATCTGCAGTCTCTTGGGACTTCCACACAACAATTACATACAACATAGAACACTACAGCACAGTACAGGCCCTGCGGCCCACAATGTTGAGCCAACAGTTTATCCTGCCCTAAGATCTATCTAACCCTTTCCTCCTACAGAGCCCCCTATTTTTCTATCACTCATGTGTCTATCTAAGAATCTCTTAAATGTCCCTAATGTATCTCTGCCGGCAGTGTGTTCCATGCACCCACCACTCTCTGTGTAAAAAAACTTACCCCTGACATCCCCCTTATATCTTCCTCCAATCACCTTAAAATTATGTCCCCTCATGTACCTCAACCAAAAACCATTATATTTCCACACAGGTGGGTATCCCAGAATCATGTCACGTGTAACACCTGACACAGGTTGTCCTTCAGTTTCTCGGTGATCTCACCGAAAGAGGAATGAGTCCGGCGATGAGCAAGTCTTGCAAGAAGAGAGTCTGGTGATGAATAAGTTTGGAGATGAGCAAACCTCAACGTATTTGCTTAACTTCTCCCATTGGTCCTACTGTGTCAGGAAGTAGAAAGGTTATCAAATTCAGTTCTCTTAAAATATAAATATTCATAGGCAAGGACATTGCATTTCTAGCAGAAGGCAGTTAACAAACTTTTATTAATTTCACCTTCCTGACCTTCTTCAGAATGTATTTGCATTTGTACGTACACATCTTAAAACCAGCCATATAAAGATCCTAGACCCGACTTGGTAGAGTGATTTTTCAGCCTCTGCTTTAAAATGTCCTCAATCACATTATTAGTGGTTTGTTTTCAGGACTGCCGAAAGAACTTTACTCTCCAGTGTAGTAATTTAGTAGCCCATGTACCAAGCATTGAGCAGAGATCTCTCTTTAATCAACTCCTGGGTTTTCTCATGTGGATGCCGTGGTCTATGTTTCTCAACTCCAGTACAAAATGCGAGCCTGAAGCATTTTATTTCTCCACAATCTGCTGCTGTACTGAATATTAACACATTCTCAGGCAAAGCACCTCAGGACATTTTACAGCATTGAGGGTGCTATGCAAATGCAAACCCTGCAAGTCAGAGGAGATGGAGAAATACATAACTCTCAGACATTTATCTAGCTGGAGAAGATTACAGAGGAGCTGTGAAGGATTTGAACATGTGTGCACACATTTTAACATTGTGATGGCAGTGCATCAAGACTAGGTGAGCCTGCACAGGGGCTTTGGGTGAACAGGACTGATCAGAGTGTGGGCACAGGCAACCCAAAAGCTTTTTTTGTTTTCAAGTGACCTCAGTACTGCCTTCAGTTGAGCAACCTTCAGCTGTCCAGTTGTTTCACTCAATATTACCTGGCAGCACATTCATTGAGTATTGGCTTTGCAACTTTAGCTGAACCAGCAGCTACTGATGATGTGCAACATCAACTAAATCAGACTTCTGTGAAGAAGTATTGTAATCTCTTGCATTGTCATTCACCCACATCCACATAGTACACAGAGAGGCATATCCCCTCCTTGGACTCTGCCTTTACCTCTCGTTGTCTTGGTGAAGCAGCCAGGATAATCAAAGACCCTGCCCACCCGGGTCATTCTCTCTTCTCTACCCTTCCATCAGGTAGAAGATACAGGGGCCTGAGGGCATGTACCACCAGACTTAAGGACAGCTTCTACCCCACTGTGTTAAGACTATTGAACAGTTCCCTTATAAGAAGAGATGGACTATGACCTCACGATCTACCTTGTTGTGACCTTGCACCTTATTGCACTGCACTTTCTCTGTAGCTGTGACACTTTACTCACTGTTATTGTTTTTACCTGTACTACATTAATGCAATCTGTACTAACCCAATGTAACTGCACTGTGTAATGAATTGACCTGTACGATCGGTCAAGTTTTTCACTGTACCTCAGTACAAGTGGCAATAATAAACCAATACCAATACCAATAAGGATGGCTTCAGAGAAATGTTTCTACACAAAGTTTTGTTGAAGCACGGAGTCTACAAATTTAGGTAGAACAAAGTGCCAAGGACAGGATACATATAGGGTGCTATTGCTGTTGTACAGAACCACACAGAGGGGGGGGGGGGGGTGGGAGGAGGAGGGGATGGTGCAGCGGGTAGTGCTGCTTTCTCACAGCTCCAGCAACCCATGTTTGATTGCGACCTCTGGCACTGTCAGTGTAGAGTTTGCACGTTCTCCCTGTGACCACATGGACTTCCTCTGGGTGCTCCTGTGAGTCGGTGGGTTTCCTCCAGATGCTGTGGTTTCCTCCAACACCCCAAACACCTGTGGAATGGTAGGTTAGTTGGCCACTATAAATTGTCCCTGGTGTGTAGGTGAGTGGTAGAAGCTAGAGAGGATTGATGGGAGTGTGGGGAGAATAAGAAAGGGATTAGTGTGAGGTTAGAGTAACAATGGGTGTGTAGAGTCAGTGGGAAGCAGCCTGTTTCCACATTACATCAGTCTATGACTCTATTGCACACAACAGAAAATAAAAATCAAAGGCCTGCAGATGCTGAAAATCTGAAACAAAATCAGTCCATTGGCCACTGTAAGTTGTCCCTAGTGTGTAGGTAAATGGTGGAATCAGGGGAGCTCATAGAAATATGGGGAGAATAAAATGAGATTAGTGCAGGATTAGTGCAAATGGGGGGGTTGTTGGTCAGCACAGACACAATGGGCCAAAGGGCCTGTTTTTGTATGACTCTGTGACTCTACATCAGGCAACGGTTGTGGAGAGAAAAACAGGGTTCATGTTCTGGGGCAGAGACCTTCTTGAGGGCGAGCAAGGCCAAAGAGCCAGATGGATATCGCATCAGAGAGGGGAGCAAGATATCTTCAGGCTTGGAATTCCCAGAAGAGAAATGGCAGTGAATTCAATGCTAAATAGAAATCAAATAACTGCACAGTTATTTTGGTGTCAGTCTCAGGGTTTGCTGTATCTTGGTAGGCAGTGGTGATATTCACTTCTTGTTTAATTATTTACTGGCAGCCTTGGTGGCTTTGCCAGAAGTTTCTTTCTTAACAACTGACTTGACCACACCAACAGCCACCGTCTGTCTGAAATCTGAAATCTGAAACAGAAAATATTGAAAACACTCAGCAGCTCAGGCAGTATCTGTGGAAAGAGATTTAACACTTCAGGTGGAACACCTGAAATGTTAATTCTGTTTCTCTTTCCACAGAGGGTTCCTGACCTACCAAATGTTTCCAGCATTTTCTGAGAATATTGATGCTGGCAGCTCCCACACAAAACACCCACGTTCCCATCGGTCCCCTGATGCATTACTAGTTTAATGTGCTTTTTGAAGCACTGATCTATTTCTGGGATCACAGAGGCTTTATGGGAAAATGAAATAAGTATTTGAAGCAGAGGAAGATAAAGGACGGGCGAGTGGGATCAAAATGGGCAGCGGTTTCAGTTTTCTAGAGAAATGGCAGATGTAATGAGCTGAAAGGCTCCCCTCTGTGCTTTGAAAACTTCTATAGTTCTAAAGTTCAATCTACTACTTTAATTAACAATATCTTCTTTTGGAATAAGATGCATAAAAGTGCATTTGCCTTTCCATATTTGCAGTAGACTGACACTAGGACATAGAACATAGAACACTACAGCACAGTCCAGGCCCTTTAGCCCACAATGTTGTGCCGACAGTTTATCCTGCTCTAAGATCTATCTAACCCTTCCCTCCTACAGAGCCCCCTATTTTTCTATCATTCATGTGTCTATCTAAGAGTCTCTTAAATGTCCCTAATGTATCTGCTCCCACAATCTCTGTAGGCAGTGCGTTCCATGCATCCACCACTCTCTGTGTAAAAAACTTACCCCTGACATCCCCCTTATACCTTCCTCCAATCACCTTAAAATTATGTCCACTCATGTTAGCCATTGTCGCCCCGGGAAAAAGTCTCTGACTGTCCACTCGATCTGTGCCTCATCATCTTGTACACCTCTATCAAGTCACCTCTCATTCTCCTTCTCTCCAAAGAGAAAAGCCCAAGCTCACTCAACCTATCCTCATAAGACATGTTCTCCAGTCCAGGCAACATCCTGGTAAATCTCCTCTGCACCCTCTCTAAAGCTTCCACATCCTTGCTATAATGAGGGGACCAGAACTGAACACAATACTCCAAGTGGTCTGACCAGAAATCTATAGAGCTGCAACATCACCTCGCGGCTCTTGAACTCAATACCCCGACTAATGAAGGCCAACACTCCATATGCCTTCTTAACAACCCTATCGACCTGCGTGGCAACCTTGAGGGATCTATGGATGTGGACCCCAAGATCCCTCTGTTCAAAATATTTGGACTACAAGACCAGAATATTTTAAAATATTGGATTTAGGACATGGCAGTTTTACAGTTGGAATCTTGTTTCAAAGTGGGTACTTGGAGATGTGCTTGGTCCAGCACCACAACCTAGTGGGAACTGTGACAGAAGTAATTTAATTTACACCAGGAAATAGGTTTCCATCGCACTTGGTCATCACAGTAGAGCAGCCTGCAGAGCTGCTGTCTCGCGGTTCCATTCACCCAGGTTCAATCTTGACCTTCAGTGCTGTCTGATTACAATTTGCACATTGCACTGGTCTCCTCACACATTCCAGTCAGCACGACTGGTGGGTGAATTGACACTGGTTGGTACCTAATAGTGGCTCATTGATTTCCCAATCTGCTGGGTGTTTCTAGCACCTTCTGGTTTTGTTGCCCTTAATGTAGACACGTGGTAGAGTCTGGATGGTACTGATGGAAATGTGGGGAGAATAATACAGGATTAGTGTAGGATTAGTGTAAATGAATGCTCAATGGTTGGTCCAGACTTGGTAGGCCAAAGGGTCTGTTTCCCTGGTCTATGGTTCTGCGAATGAATGGTCTTGTAACAAAGTTACACTGCTGGAATGAGAGAAGCATAAGCACATTCCCAAATCTATTCAAATTCACATATATAAGGTGTGCAAAAAGTATTCATCAAAAGAAAACATTGTTAATTTTCCACAGGTGAGGTTATTGGCAGCCACCATTACAGCTACCTTGGATTCCAGTAAGAGAATTAGTTAACATGTATTACATCAAAATTCACAGTGTGAAAATATTAGACAAATATAGACTAATGCAGCGCATTGACATATTTTACTTAAGGGGACAACTAATAATGTAGAGATACTAGGCTTTATTGAGATTCACAACTGGTTCTGCCAGAGAATAAATTCTGCTCAGAAGCTCCCAGTTGCAAGCTAATTTGTAACATTAACAAACAAACAACAGTATTGGTGTCTACTTAATAATACTAAAGGCAACTAAACAGAATGTTGGATTTCTAAGGCTCTTACCTCTTCGTATCTACTTTTGAGGCAGTCCGTCGGGATCCAGGATGACTTCCTTCCACTCCATTTCTGAGGTGTCTGAGAACTTCTTCTTCTAATGTTTGCACTGGGTTTCTGTATACTCCTGACAAAGGAAGTTAGGGTTCTCAGTCCCATTCCTGAGGCTTTTTCTTCATTCCCACGATTCTGTGGGGATGTTCCAAAATATTAAAGGAATCTCAGAGAAAATCCTTGAGTCATTTCCTCTGTCCGCATTGTACCCTCTTGCTGTGACCTCTATCTTGGAAGATTTTGTGGAGCCAGCATTGTCTGTACCTGACTAGTATATTCTGGTCCCTGCAGGAAGCAATCAGAGGCATACAGAAAGATTGGAATCACTGTTGCCTGGTAGACCATGAACTTTGTGCAGAGTTTGAGGCTGTGATCTTTAAATACTCTTTTCCCCAGATGGCCAAAGGCTGAGTTGATGATAAGGCACTTTATCATCGAGTAGGATATCTGAGACATGGTAAGTGGTCCATATTACCTATGATTTCATCAGGGAACATTATTATTATTAGGAGGCAGGTTGGTTGAGGTTTTCTGTTTTGTAGATGTTTAGCGGAAAGCCCATTCTTTCATGGTTCAGTGAATGAGTAGATGGTGACTTGGAGCTGGGTCTTAAATTGTGCATATGTGCAAGTGTTGTCAGTGAACTGCAGTTCAACACCTGAAGTTGGGGTGACCCTGCGTTCAGCTGCAGAGATGCAGTATGTTGATGAGTTTCCCATTTGTCCTGTAGATCAGTTCCACTCCAGTTGGAAGCTTGTTAGAGGTGAGATGCAGCAATGGTGACAAAGGTAGAGAAAAGTGTTGTACTAATAACACAGACTTGTTTGACACCATCCTCTGCTGGGATTGGAACTACTGTGGACCCATTGGTTAAGATCACACCATCATGTATCACAGATAAGGTCAAGACAAACTACTGTGGTCAACTTTGAGAAAGATGCTCTACAGTCCCTCTTGAATAAGGAGCCAAACATTTTTCTGAGGTCAAAATAAGGCCAGGTGCATTGATTGATTCCACTTCCTGGATATCTTTTGGAGTTGCCAAGTGGTGATGGACTTGATAGCACTGACGATCCGCCATCTTGTGGCTATAAGGAGTTGTTGCATCACCTGTGCTCAATCCATCTCCCAAGTGACTTCAATGCCAGGATTAGAAAGGACACAATCTTCTGGAAAGGCATACATGGAAAGAAGGGAGTTTGGGAAGCTAATGCTAATGGAATCCTCTTTATGACCAAGTACTTGGAAGACAATTTAGACATAACCAACACTCTGTGTTGTCAGCCACACAAGACTTCATGGCAACACCTCCAATCCAGTCACTTGCACCTGTTGGATTATGTCATCATCTGAGTGAAAGATTGGAAGGATGTATGCTTTATCTGCATTGTGACAGTACCGGTGACTGAAGTGACCAGTCCACTCTGGCCCCAAACAACTACAACAACAGAAGCACTTCAAAAAGAAAATCAATGTCAAAGATCTCAAGGAAAAAGCCTCTCAGAAAATCTGATGGCCCCCAGCCAACAGAAGCTAGAGAGAGCCTACATCACCTAGACTGCCCTGAAGTCCACCAGAGTTAACACGGGAATAACACACTGGGCTTCTCTACCACAATACACCAGGAATGGTGTGATGAGAACCAAAAGATCTAGGAGCTAGTTAACCACAAGGTGTTCTTGGATTAAAAACTCCCCTGCATCATAAAGGGAAAGGAACAGATCCGCAGGCAGCTGAAGGCTGAGGTGCATCAGAAAACACACAACGTAAAGAACCTTTTATTGCACTGTTTATTGCAAAAGCATTCTTTTAAATTAGCGCCAAATCCTAGAGAACTAAAAGGGCTTCATTAACACCTGAATCTTGTGTGCATGTTTCTGTGCATCTGTGTCTGTTTATATCTGTTCCTGTGTAAAATGTGTCTCTCTGCTTCTGTACCTGGGTATGACTATTATTGTCTGCAAGCAACAGTCTATTGTGCATCTGTGCCTCTCTATACGACTGTGTCAGTATGCATGTGCTTATGACTCTTTATTGTGTCAATGCATGACTTTGTTATCTGTCTGTTGTGAGTGTCTATTTCTGTTCATCCTCATGTGTAACTATATCTGGCCCTGTGGCAGTCCAGGTATCGATTGTGTCTGTCTGCCTGTGTTTCTGTTAGTGTGTTATTGTATGAGAATACTGTGAGTGCAACTGTATACCTGCCTGTTCTATGTCTCTGACTGTCTCCATATATGTTTGTGTACATTATGTATGAGTTACAAATAGCTTGTAAACAATCAGCTGATAGTTTTATGCTTAGTGTCTAATATTATATAGCAGAAACTGCAATAGGCTCAGTGCCCAGAACAAGTAATCGATGGCAAGGAAAATAGAAAAATCTGACGCTGTGGGCGCAATTTCTATGAATCTGTCAATCATCTGTCACTCTCCAATTTTTTTAGAAATTAGCTTTTTCAGAAATGTGTTCATCCTTGACATTGTTCCCTCTGCAAATGTATTCACAACAAAATCATCTCAATCATTGGAATGAAAACATTGCTGCATTCCTATCTGTCTGCAACTTTAATACATCTGTTTGTCTAAAGCAACGGCTTGGCATCTTTTAAACAGCAGAGGAACTACGTTCAAATGTGTTAACATCTCCATTCATGATATCTTAAATACGCTTGAACTCCAAGTGGTGCAATGAACATTGAATTCTTTGGAACTTTGCACAGTACAGAGTCTCACTGAAGGAACTATTGACTTGCTCCCCACCAGTTGAAGGCAATGGAATGAATTTCTGAGGCAGCCTGCAATGTGCCGGGACAGTTAATGTGACCAATTGGGTTGAATTTCCAGACAATACCTGATTTTGGATAAATCACTCCCATGTAACTGAACAAAACATCCACCCCACTCTCCATAATATACATAAATAATGGTCTAATGGCTTCAAAATTTAACCTTCAGGCTTGAAGAGGAACCAGAAAAGAAATTAGAAATTAGTGCACACTTGGCACTTTCCCCAGACCCCAAACATTCCGTGACTGGAAACTTCTGACCAACTCAGCAGGAGGATAATGTGCAGAAATGTCAATGTAAGGTGCCAGTTCCAGAAATTTGACTTCTAAAATTAGTTTTCATTTGTTTTTAAAACTTCTCTCTGTTGTAATTGATAATCACACTGTGGTTTCTGTGTCTTTGTATAGGATTTCCAGGAACGATTCCTCACCTTGCTGGGTGTGACAGTCATGCAGTAGCATATTAATGCTGCTACCTCTCTACTTCTCCAAAGCTTCCTCAAATCTTGGGTCCCACCCTCATCCCTCATACCCAGCTCTCTCTTGGGAGTGCAGCACCCCTGAAAGGACCATTCTGTTATCCACAACATCAATGGTGTAAATTCAGTAAGTAAAGATTAATGTGATTGGAGGTTTACACAGAACCTTTCACATTGAGATACTATAATCATTCCACTGTGACCTCAAATATAAACATGAGTGCAATAACTGGTAAGTAGCACCTTTGACATTGTAAGATATTCCAAGGAACTTCACAGGAGTGTAATCAGGAAGAAAAAACAGAATTAAGCCACATAAGAAAAATATGAAAGCCAATAATAATAAAAAAGAAAATGCTGGAAATCCTCAGCAAGTCGGACAGCACCTGTGGAAAGAGAAACAGCTAACGGTTCAAGTCAAAGACCCTTCATCAGAACTGAGAATGAGAGAAAACAAGTTTCAGAGACGGTGGGAAGATGGGTAGAACAAAGAGAATATCTCTCATGCGGCGGGGCTGGAGATGAAGCCATCCAGTTGATAGGTGATAGAGGATGTTTAGAGAGATCACAAAGGAATTTAAAAATTGTGAAGTGCAGAACTGTAGGGACTGCCCAGGAGGTCAGGTGATGTTAATGGAGGGAGAAAAACTAATGTAATGTTACAGATGAATGACCCACAGCAGAACTGGCGAGTTCTGATGCAAACAGAGAAAGCAGATTACTTGAAGTTGTAAAATTCATTACTGAGCCCAGGAGCTGTAACATGCCCAGAAGGAAGATGAGTGGCTATTCCTTATTGGGCTTTGTTATAACAATGCAGGAGGCCACAGACAGACAGGTCAGAGTGGGAGTGGGATGGAGAATTAAAGTGGCAGGCCACCTGAAGCTCAGGATTACCCTTGCAGAGTGAAAGCAGGTTCACTGCAAAACAGTCGCCCAGTCTGCATTGGGTTTCTCCAAGGTACAGGACACCACATCATGAGCAGAATCGCTGCTTCACCTGAGAAGGCTGTTTGGGTCCCTGGGTGGAAGAGGTGGAAGGGCAGGTGTTGCCATCTCCTGCGGTTGCATTGGAAAGTACCATGAGAAGGGAAGTGGCCCAGTGGAGATGGAAGAGCGGACCAGGCAGTTGCAAAGGTTATGGTCACTTTGGAAAGCTGAAGGGGAGAGGAGGGGGAAATGCCTTTGGTGGCAGAGTCTCGTTGAAGGTGGCGGAAATTGTGAAGGATGATCCACTGAACGTGGAAGCTGGTGAAGTGCAAAGTGAGGAGCAGAGACCCTCCATCCTTGCTCTGTCCAGGAGGAGAGCAGGATATTAAAACCAAGACTTATTCTACGAGGTAAGCTTTAAGGAGAAAGGAAAGGAAGGAAGGTGGTGATTCATGGAATTGCAGAGCTCAGGGCCCAATCATCTGAGGGCATCATTGCCAATTCTGAGGTAAAGGCAATGGGGATGCACAAGAGGACAAAACTGAAAGGACTCTTGTCTAGATATTCATCCCTGGTAAGAAGCATTAAACACCATATAGAAATGCCAACTACAACCTTTATACCGAAGGATGGACCATTGCCACAGTGTTTTCAGTTTAGGTTTTGGCACCTTCTTTACTGTGCACTTGTTCTACCTCTTCATTGGATTTAACATGGATTCCTGTTAGTACAGAACCCAGATGGAAAAAAGCATTTGCATTTCCATAGAGGCTTTCGTGATCTGAATACATCAGAAATTACTTTACAGCCAATGAGTAACTTTTTGAAGTGCAGTCACTGTTGTAATATAGGAAACACATTAGAGAATCTATAGGGAGCAAACAGCATAGCCAGATCATCTATTTTATTAATTGTGTTAAAGGCTGGATCTTGCAAAATCAATAGGGACAGTTTAAAACCAAGCAAGATATTCTCTTCTCGCCCAAGATCGGTATCTCATAGACAAAAGCCATTTTGTTTGTGTTTTTCCTTTCACTTGGACTCTGATAGTCATCTAGAGTATTGTAGATGGTGAACAGTCGGACATAATTCACTTGAGACAAGTGAGTCATTTTGATAAGTGAAATGTAACAGGTATCAAGCTGTTCCATTTAAACAGAGACTGGAATGTCTTATGGAGTGGATTGTACAGTCCCTAAACATAAAAAGACACACTTCTCAAGGTTATGATAGAATTAGCCACGGTTTTGATTTTGTTCTGAATTGTCACTACCATCCACCACAAAACTGCTTCCCTTTGATTTACAATCACTTGTTGGGCCCATCCCCATCTTACAGTGTTGCATGATTGAGTGGTTTTGATGTGCATGTCAAGGTACAAAATGGGAAACATTTCATATGTTTGGGAGGTATAATCTGTTGTGCCAGATGGTGCTCACTCCCATGTGATCCTTTAAACCTGCTCATTGCATTAATCTCCACCTCCCCAATGTACGATTATAGTCCTTGTCATTAGCAATATCCTGACCACACCAGCCAGCATCTGCTTTCCAACATGAAATTAGCAATGACTAATTAAAAATCCATATATATGTTATTCAAAGATTTATGTATGCACTAGTGACTCTGCATATTCTGGAGAATTATGAGGTCTTTGTTCAATCAAATGCTGTCTAGTTTACGAGGCAACATATCTTGTATCCTGGTTGGTTTATGAGATAACTGGAGACTTTTACCCCTGTGGGATTAGTACCAATGAATTGTTGCAATGTTGAACCTTTTTCTGTTGAAGAAACCTTTCCAATTCAGTCCCTACAGGTGAATTTGAGGTGACTGGTTGCAGAATGTGCAGGGAAGAGCTAAACTTCATGTCCAGGTTCAGGGTTTAGCTGCACTTTTCCTCTTTTACGCACCACGTAAGATCCATAGTTTTCCAACACTGCTCAGTGAAAGAAGGAGCAATGCTGTGAATCAACACAGGATCAGGAGCCCTTCCAAATACACATACACCCACGCAAACAACAACACGACCCCCCCCCCCCCCCCACACACACACACACACACACACACACACACACACACACACACGTACGCACACACACACGCACACACACACGCACACGCGCACACACACAGGCACACACACACGCATGCACACACACACGCACGCACAAACACAATGCACACACACACACACACGCACACGCGCACACGCACACACACACACGCACGCACACACACAAGCGCACACACACGCGCACACACGCACACACACACGCGCACACGCGTGCGCACACACACACACACACACACACACACACACACATGCACACACACAAAATGCCAAGTGCCAATCTCCCAATTTCCAACAACTTGGATGTAATCCCACAACAAATTCAGTGACTTTGTACAAGTGGTAAAGATCAATGAATGTATCTTCAAATGGCAGACTCCAACAATTGCTTTGCCAGTCTCAGTCACTCCTCAAAGAACCTCATTCCAAACAATCTCTATCAACCAGGACTTGTATTCAACATTCTCATGTTGCACAGCTCCAAGCTTCACACCTATATACACTCTGCCAGCTACTCAACCACTTCTCCCAAACATGTTGCATGTTACTCACAAACAAACGTTCTTCTTTCCAGGAGAGTTTGCCACCTAACCAGAGGTAGCAGCCTCTGGTGGAAGGCAGGAGCAGTTTGAACAACCCAACCACATGAGGAAAGAATGGTCGCCATCATTGGGACATGAGTCATGGAGTCACAGAATCATACAGCACGGAACCACACACCTTGGCCCATCTGATCCATGCTGACCAAGACACCCATCCAAGCTGCATCCATTTGGCCATTTGGCACTCAACGTTTTAGGAACAGCTTCTTCCCCTCCACCATCAGATTTCTGAACAGTCCATGAGCCCACGAACACTACCCCATTATTCCTCTAGCACTATTTATTTGTTTGTTTGTAACATACAGTAATTTTTATGTCTTGCACTGTACTGCTGCTGCAAAACAACAAATTTCATGACATATGTCAGTGATAATAAACCTGACTCTGATTCTGATTCTGTTTGGGCCAAATCCGTCTAAACCTTTCCTATCCACATACCTGTCCAACTGTCTTTTAAAAATTGTTATTGTACCTGCCTCGACCACTTCCTCTGGCAGCTCACTCCATATACATACTAGCCTCTGTGTAAAAAAGCTTCTCCTCAAGTTTCTATTAAATCTTTCCCCTCTCACCTTAAACCTATGCCCTCTAGTTCTTCATTCCCCAACCATGGAAAAAAGCCTGAGTGCATTCACCCTGTCTATGCCCCTCATGATTTTATACACCTCTATAAGATCACCTCTCAATATCCAACACTCCAAGGAAAAAAGTCCCAGCTTGTCCAACCTCTTCCTATAACTCAGTCCCTCAAGTTCTGGCAATGTTCTTGTAAATCGTTTCTGCACTCTTTCCAGTTTAATGATATCTTTCCTGTAGCAGGGTGACCAAAACCGAACACAGTACTTTGGAATTATTTACCCGAGTTAGACGTGGAAGCTCAGTCATTAGAAAAACCTGGGACAGATATTAATAGATTTCTGGATATTAAGGGAATCAAGGAACATGGGAGATCATCCAAGAAAGTGGCTCTGAAGTGAAATATCAGCAAGGGTCTTACTGTATGATGGGTCTGAATAGCAGACACCTGTGTCTATTTCTATGTCCTCATGTTCTTGAGGAGCCAAGAACTATACAGATCTGGACCCTGTGTAGGAAGGTAGAGTAAGTCTGAGTAGCTCTTACTTGACTGAGGTGTACACAATGGACTGAAAGCCTTGTTCTTTGCCACAAAATTTCTATGATCCAGTAGATAAAGTGCCCAGCCAGCAGAGGACAACCTCCTCATATCTATCCTTCTTCCCTGGACTTCCTCCTCGTTCCTCAAACTCTTCTGATTTACAAGCTGCAAATGGCATTAGCTTGCATCTCTTATTTTCAACCCCCCCAACCCTCCATTCCCCTGCCCGTTCTGGAGCACTACCTTCACATCCTATCTGCCTTGAAATAGCCAGTGGCCAGACAATGATGGAAGTGTGAGAAGTGACTGAAGATGCACCATTCCTTGCTTTAAACCTTTCGGTTGCCAGCTCAGACACTGACAACAGAGAGTAGTTCAGGGCCAGAAGATACATGCATCAATATCTCAGCTGCAGGCAGGGCAGGATAGCCCCAGTAACATCTTGCTGAAGGGAGAGGTCATGTGTGTTCTGTTGCAGAGCACAGAATTGATGAGCTGCTCTATTCGAGAAACTGTTTGATATCCACAATTTAACAGCCCATCAGAAAGCTTGCAGGCAATGTCAAGAAGCAAGTTGATGCCCAGCACAAACCCTCCAACGTGCTTTCTGCCAAGCTTGAAACCCACCCTTTCCTAAACGGATGTGATAGGGAACTCCAACAGAACACATGTCATAGAGATATATAGCACAGAAACAGGTGCTTCAGTCACCAAGTCCACACTGACCATCCATCACCCATCGACGCTAATCTTACATTGATCCCAATTCTATTCTCCCCACATTCTCATTAACACCCCACAGAATGCACCATTCACCTAAACATTAGGGGACAATTTACAGTGGACAATTAGCCAACCAACCTGAACATCTTTGGGATGTCAGAGGAAGTTGGAACACTCGGGGGAAATCCACACGGTCACTGGAAGCACATACAAATTCCACACAGACAGCTCCCGGGATCAGGATTGAACCCAGGTCTCTGGTGCTGTGAGGCAGCATCTCTGCTAACTGAACCACTGTGCTGCCCTGACTGTGGGCCAGCCCATCGTGTGATATGAGTGGTTGATGGTCTGTGCGGACTCCGTGAGCTAAAGGGCCTTGTTTCCGAGCCGTATCTCTCCATGACTCTATGACCAGGGGACTGATGTCTGAGTTTCTATGGCAGCACCAGCAGAAGCCACCCAATGTCTGGGTGGTGCAATGGAGATGCAGACTTATGGAGGTCACCTTGCTGTCTTGAGGACTGTGGATACCAGTGTTCACAGCTGCCTGCAGGGTTCACCAGCAGACTGTTAGCCTGTTGAGGTGCTGCTCCTGGGCCCATGGATCAGTCAACTTTCCAAATGACAGCATTTGTGATCCCAACACTCACACCCTGCCCATGCACAAACTGATGTGCAACAGTCTATCAGCCCAGACTACTGATCCTCAAGCTGAGATGATGCAGTCCAATGCCATAACCAGTCTGGGCCCAGAGCCGCTCTTCAAGGCTTGGTCCATACACAGTTTCCCTCACTGACTCTGGCAGTCTGCCAGCACTGCAGATCCAGGCTGCATTTGCAGAAAGAGAAACAGAGTTAACCTTTTAGGTCTGAGAACCTGCTCTGATGCAGAGTCCCAGACCCAAAACATTAACTGTTTCTCTTGCCACAGGTGCTGCCTGACCTGCAGAGTGTTTCCACCATTTTTTTGTTTTTATTTCAGATTTCCAGCATCTGCAGTTTGGTTTGCGGGACAGATGTGTGCATGCATCAGTTACCAATTTGGAACCGATCTGGCAGCATTGTGCACAGACAGCAGGAGTTCAGAGTTAATGTTTCTTCAGTTAATGCATTCTGAAGGTGGAAGCCCAATCCATGGAATTTTCTTCATATTTTCCTCCACTCTGCAATGTTCCCTTGAATGTTTACACTTATTATTCAAGGAGTGTGTTCACTGTGCCATCTTTTGGGCTGGCAGATTTCACTAGTGTCAGTAAAAGGTTCGATAGTTTATAGTAAAGTCAAAAACTATATATCTTTTTTATTCAGTAAGCAAAGCTTTAAATCCCGAACCACTTTACTCTGAAATGCCTTCTTTACAGGGCACAACTATTTCAGCAAGATTGAAGACTTTTAACACTGAAGTTTGTTCATAGAGTAACAAATACCCAGGACAATGGCAACTAGATAAATACAGAATAGAATTTATAGGCTTATTAATTATTTAAGGAAACGCTACACTGAGCAAGCATGAGATTATTGAAAATCTATATTCAGTGTCTGCTCAAACAACATCTGGGGATTATCAACACATGGCTGTTTGTTTCATTGCTGAGCAGTTTCTATAATCCACCCATCTAGAACTCCTGGTGATTATGAAGCCTTATTTTCTAACAATGGGTTCATAATTGAATTATGACCATAACCTTCCCACCCACCTAAGCTGCAATATTCTACTCACCAACCAAGCTGGAGCAAGTTACTCTGTTGTTAAACACCAAGTTGCTCACAGGTGTATCAGGACTTTGCCAGTTCCAAATCTCATGTCCTTGTCACTTTTCTCTCTGCTTCTTTGATGCACTTCATCCATTGGAGTATCACCCTCGGTCCCACTGACCAGTTAAGGTCCGTTCCTGGTCAATAACGTAGTCTGGAAATGTGATTAACCAATTAGCATTAACCAGTTAAGGTCTGTTCCCAGTCAATAATGTACTTTGGAAATGTGGTGGACAAATTGCACACAGCAGGATCCCATAAACAACAACGTGATATTGATTCAATAATCTGTTTTAGTGATGTTAGCTAAGAGGTACATACAGTATTGGCCAGGACACCAGGGTAAGTGTCCTTCTCTTCTCCAAAGTAGTACATGGGATTTTTTAGATTCTGAGTGGCTGGACCTCAGTCTAACGTCACTCCCTCAATAACTATTTCTCTGTTTACAACTTTTTCCTGTACCTCAATGCCCTTCTGTTCCACTTTGAAAGATTTTACTGCAACTATCTTACCAGATAGTCCTGGGGGAGTGGGTCCGCCTGTTGTGTTGATTTTACTGCAACTATCTTACCAGATAGTCCTGGGGGAGTGGGTCCACCTGTTGTGTTGATTTTACTGCAACTATCTTACCAGATAGTCCTGGGGGAGTGGGTCCACCTGTTGTGTTGACCTGTATCAAGAGGCTTCTGTTCTTCTTAACCTCCTTTTCTTCAGAACAAAATTTGAAATACAGTCTAGAGGTTCATTTGCTCCCAATCGCGAGCGTCAAAACAGTGCTGCGCATTGCCACTGTGCCACGTATTAGGATCATGATTTTCGATCTCGTTGCAACAGTGCAGCTGGTTTGTTCTCAAACATTTTCTTTCATGGGGAGAAGTGTGGCCTAAATATTCTCCCATTGAGTTTCCTGCAGAAGCCACACAGCTACAAGGTTGAGACTCCAGCTCATAAAGATACCTGCACTACTCACACACACCTCTGTTGCTAATGGTATCCACTAAGTGCCAGAGAGAGCAACAGGAGAGAGATCCGCACATCAATGACATAGACCTGGGCCTCTGGGTGGGAGTGGTCCAGGGCAAGAGAGGTCCTTCCTGTCAGCTGGAACAGAGCTCATCCAGGACTACAGAGAAGTGCTGGCCTCTGGGAGCCAGAACATCTTAACCTGGAGCAAAGCAGGAAAAATAACCATAACCTTGTACCATGTCAGAAGCTGAGAACTCTACGCCCTACGCTCACTACTGAGCTTTGCTGTCATCAGTGTAACACACTGACACTCAAGCACCAGGTCTTCTTCCCTCACATTCACAACAGCAGGGGAATGTTCATTGAATAAGTGAAGGGTTTCAACCCAAAATGTCGATTGTATTGGTATTGGTATTGGCTTATTATTGTCACTTGTACCGAGGTACAGTGAAAAACTTGTCTTACAAACCAATCGTACAGGTCAATTCATTACACAGTGCAGTTACATTAAGTTAGTACAGAGTGCATTGATATAGTACAGGTAAAAAAAACAATAACAGTACAGAGTAAAGTGTCACAGCTACAGAGAAATTGCAGTGCAATAAGGTGCAAGGTCACAACAAGGTAGATGGTGAGGTCATAGTTCATATTGTATAAGGGAACTGTTCAATAGTCTTATCACTGTGGGGTAGAAGCTGTCCTTAAGTCTGGTGGTACGTGCCCTCAGGCTCCTGTATCTTCTACCCGATGGAAGAGTAGAGAAGAGAGAATGCCCCGCGTGTGTGGGGTCTTTGATTATGCTGGCTGCTACACCAAGACAACGAGAGGTAAAGACTCTATAGATGCTGCCTGACCCACTGAGTTCCTCCAGCATCTCATGTGTTGCAACCTTGTCAGGGGTCTACCTCAGTAATTACCTGCTTCATCTTTTAGTGGTGTGTAATCTGTACCTATCAGTCAGTCAGTCATGAGTGGGGCTCTCTCAGTATCAGAGGCTGACCAGTCCAAAGAAGGAACGAAAACAGAAGATGCCTCAAACACTCAGCAGATCAGGCAGTATCTGTGGAGAGAGAAACAGAGTTAATGCTTCAGGACTGTTCTAATGAAAGGTCTTCAACCTGCAACATTGGCTTTGTTTCTCCTTCCGCATATGCTGCCTGACCTGCTGAGTGTTTCCAGCAGTTTCTGGTTTTATTTCGGATTTCCAACATCAGCAGTTTGTTGACTTTCAGTGTAAAGGTTGGGTTCTCTGCTTGATGGGAAACTCTATGGCCAAGCATCCTCAGGCTAGCAAAGAAGTTCCATTTGTATTCAAGTGTACAGCGCACCTTCTGCATCACTCCCTCCATGGAAATAATCCTTCCATCCGCAAGATGCTGCAACTGTACAGGAGTGACCATGTGTATGGCACATCTATGCAATGATTATATCTCTGCAGCTCACCAGAGAGAACACCCTCCACACCCCTACCCCTAAAAGGTATCCTGTTCAACATTAGCACTTCCCTACCAGTTGATAATAATCCAGATGACAGCCAGTACACTTGGTTCATAACACTGAGTTCCAAACCATTAATTCTCCCCTCCTAAGATAGCTTGCAACATATATTTTTGTTTTAAAAATAAAGTGTCATAAAAACAACTTATTTAAAAGTTCTATCTGCATTTATATTCCCTATCCCATTCTTAAGTATTCCCTAGAGACACAGGAGACTGCAGATGCTGCAATTTGGAGCAACAAACAATCTGCTGGAGGAACTGAGCAGGTCGAGCAGCATAGAGTCATAGAACGATACAAAACGGATACAGGCCCTTTGGCCCAACCAGTCCATGCTGTCCATGGTATCCACCCAGCTAGTCCCAATTTCCTGCCTTCTGCCCATATCCTTCTAAGCCCCGCCCCTCCATGTACATATCCATGTACTTCTTAAATGATACTGCCTCAACCACTTCCTCTGGCAGCTTATTCCATTTACTCACCACCCTCTGCATGAAAATGTTGCCCCTCAGGTCCTGTTTAAATCTTTCCCCTCTCACACTAACCCTATGCCCACTAGTTTTGGACTCCCCTACCCTGGGGAAAAGACTGTTACCGTCCACCTTATCCATGCCCCTCATAATTTTAAACACTTCCATAAACTCCTCATTCTCCTATATTCCAAGGAATTAAGACCTAGCCTGGCCAACCTCTCCCTATAACTCAGGCTCTCGAACCCTGACAACATCCTCATAAATATTCTCTGCACTCCTTCCAGTTTAACCACATCTTTCCTATAAAAGGGTGACCAAAACTGTGCACAGTTCTCCGTGTGCAGCCTCACCAACGACTTATACCACTGCAACATAATGTCCCAACTCCTATACTCAGTGTCCTGGTTGGTGAAGGCCAGTATGCTAAACACCTTTCTCACTGCTCCGTCTACCTGTGAAGCTGCTTTCAACAAACTGTGCACTTGTCCTCCTAGGTCCCTCTGTTCCATTACACTCCCTAGTGTCCTACCATTCCTAGTATAAGTCCTATGTTGGTTTGACTTTCCAAAACATGTCACCTCACACTTATCTGTATTGAAATCCATTTGCCACTCCTCAGGCAATTTCCATAACTGATCAAGATCCCACGGTAATCTACAATAACCTTTTTCACTTTCAACAACTTCTATCTGTGAGGGGAGTATTTCCTATATTATTTAATGTGGACATTTTTAAACTTGATGGAGTATAAATTTATTTGGATGGCAGCATAAGATCAGCATTATTATATTTCTGGCCTTTCACATACCCAGTCCAACATTCAGCTCCACTCAGATAATAGGGCTATGTATTAGATAAATGCCTATGAAGTTCCCCAATGCCATATGTCCAATATATCATTCTATGCCAGTGATTCTTGAAACACTATTCAAGAGGGCAGTTTTATTCTTTGGGTAATGTTAACTGAAGCGCTGTCAATTGCTACTCAATTGAGTGAATTAAAAGAGAAGTGAGGTTTAACACAGAACCTTTGAAAGTCAATAAAACAACTTCAGATACTAGAAATCTGAAATTTAAAAAAAACACAAAATTTTGGAAAGAGCATCTTTGAAAAGAAAAACAGAGTTAAGGTTTCAGGTTAAAGACCTTTCATCAGAAAACAAATAAGTTTTATGTCGCAGAGGGGGAGGGGAACAGATAGAACTAGGGAATGGGTGAGGTCAAGGTTGGCAATGGGGATAACTTGTTGATGAAGTAATCTGGTTGATTGATTAAGTTAGAGAGAGGGAAAACAGGAACAAATAAATTTAGGAGCTGTGAGATGAGGGAAGTCAGAGAGAGGAAACACATAACAAATTATGCAGAACTCTTGACGATCTCAGGACCTCACAAAACATTTTAGGATCTGTGTGGTACTTGTGAAGTGAAGCCACTGTTGAAATATATTAACTTTGGCTATCAGTTTGCATTCAGGAAGCTCCTACAAATATTCACGCACTAAGTCAGTTTTAGTGATGTTTAGTGGGGATCAATATTGGCTGGGCATCCGCAGCAGGAAGGCACTGGTTCCCTTATCAGGAAGAGATCATGTGGGTCTCTCATTGGTGGAGAGAGACTTTTGCCTGGGTGTTCCTCCATCATTTTACCATACTGAATGCAGGTTACTATCAGCACACCCAGTTCCCCAACATATTCTTGGATTCACATTTCCTTATGTTAGCAACCCAAAATTACACATGACCTTAATCAAAAAGTGCTAGCTAACAAAACACTGATAAATGCACAAATTTAAGGTAGAATCCGGGATTAACTTCTTCTTCAAGAGAGAGATGCGTGCTAGAATTCGCTGGACCCAAATGATAAACAGGAATTAATATCTATTATCACTGATGACTCTAACAATTGCCACTTTTGCTTCATCTCTTCTCAACATTAACTCAGCAGATGGCTTAATGTTACTCACATTACATATCCCTTGCATCACACACAAATGCTTGTTTTCTTGGAAGAGCCGAATTGATGCACATTCTAGAAAGGCCAATTGCGCAAGCTGTTATTCTGAAGCCTGAAGTACTTTATTGAAAAGACAAGTGCATAAGTTCATTTGCCTGAATCCTTGGCACTGCGCAGATCATCAGAATATGTACAAGCCACTTGGAGGAAATAGTCAATGGCTGCACTTCTCACTAAACTAATACCAAAATCCTCTTTCCTGTCCTCAAAGCATTCCAACGCCCCGCAGTTTTTAGATTGATAATAACGTGCAGTTGGATCTAATTACATGGATATATAGCAGAACTGATGGACGACCACGGGTGACTATTAATAATTGTTTCAGAGCTCCTGTGCTAAACCTTGAGATGTTGAAGACACAGATGGTTAACTTTGCAGCCTGCATGACAGAAATCTCTTTACTTCTTAACCATTAAGTAAAATGAAAATCCCTCTCTGACCAATGAGGATGATTAGTAAATATTGCATCCCATGGAGTAAATAATTTGGTAATGTGAGATAAAAAATAAATCTAGCCAATTAAATCATTCATGAGGAAGCAGCAATAAGTTAGTGGATGATTTAAGAATCAATAGTAAGAGTGCAGATCCAACTACCACAGTTGTTGACGTGACTACTAGAATTAAACTTAAATTCAATATGAGGAATGTGCCAATGAGTGAGATAAAGTAAGCTGGACAGAACAGGAGGACCAGTAGAACGGTAGTGATGCTGCTAGACTGCTTTCTGGATACCTGGAATATTGATCTGAAGAAAAGAATGAAAAGCCAAACAAGAAATTTTAACAGAATTAATTAAATAGCTTTTAAATTAAGAAGTGGTGAAGATGAAAGTATTGGATTGGGATGTTAAAGCCCATATGGTTCACTGATATCTTTCAGTCGAGGAAGTCAGTTCTCCTCAGCATCTGGCCTGTGTGTCACATCAAGCCCACAGTAATGTGGCTGCATCCTGGCTCTTGGTAATTAGGCTCCTGATTGTCTTCTGAAGTTTCTTATCAAAGCACTCATGTCAGGGGCAACTTGATATTGGTATTCAGCAACACTCTCATCCTGTGAATAAATAAATCGATAAAGACAGCCATACTGTATATGTTGAATTCCCTATAAATGTACTTCACATACACATGGTACATCATGTACCTATTATGGCATATGGCCCATCAAGTCTATGCTGGCTCCAAGCACACCAGTCCTGCCAGTCTCATTCCCCCTTGCCTTATTCCACCACAGCCCTATGGCTTTGCGAACCAATGACTCCATGTCAGGTGAAAAACACTACCGATAACAGGGCAGGAGAGCTGGAGACATGGAGATTTGGAGTACCGGTGGGTGTCGTAAGAAGTGGAAGGAAGGCCAACAATCTCACGTGGAGGGAGGGAATGAAGAGTTGTCAGCACGGTGGAGGGAGCGAGAGAGGAGCCCATTCATTAAGTGACAGTAGGAAGTGGTGAGTGTTGGCATTAACTGGAGGGAGGTGATGAGAGTTATTGACATCAACTGGAGGGAGGAGGTGAAGTCTGGGTATTAACAGGAGGGGGTGGAGAGGAAGAGTCCTGATCTTAACTAAGGGATGGGGCAGTGTTGAATTGCACCATTAGCTGCAGCAAGAGTGATGTGATTGGGTGAACTGGACTGAGTTGGGTGCAGATTTCCTTGTAAACTGGGAGTGGGTGGGGTGGGGTGGGGGGGAGAAGCAATGTTACAGACTGCTGGCACTGCCCCTCGCTGGTTGAGGAGAGGCTCTGCTAAATGGGAAAGGAAAGAGAATTTGAGGAGCAGTTTCAAAACAGGCTGACAACCCCCTGCAGTCTCTGTGGACGCTAGCTTGTGATCACAGTGGAACCAAATGTAACTCTGCATTAAATGAAAAGCTGGTCAGTTCTAATGAAGTGACTCTGACCTGAAATGTTAACTCTGATTCTCTCTCCACAGTGGCTGCCTGACCTGCTGAGTGTTTCCAGGTTTTGTCACAACTCTAATTTCCAAAAGGCCCCAAAAATAAAAGTGGGGTAATGATAGATTTTGATTGTCTCAATCACCCATCCTTCCTCTGTCACTCATTCTTTGCAAGTAACAGCAACAATATCACACTTAACACAAAGTAACTCCCAAATGCTTGGACATTGAGAAGTATAACCCATTGGCTAATGTGGTGAAATCAGCTATTCAATGGTTTCTGAATGACTCACTCTTAACATGAAAAGATCACCTGACAGAGACACAAAAGACTGCAGATGCTGGAATCTGCAGCAACACAAAAAAACGCTGGAGGAACTCAGCAGGTCAGGCAGCATCTGTGAAGGGAAATTGACAGTCAATGTTTTGGGTCAAGACCCTTCATCTGGACTTGAGTCTCGACCCAAAACATTGACTGTCCATCTCTGTCCATAGATCACCTGACAGGTGTCTGTCAGCTCTGGGTTATTGCTCCTTCAAGACATCATTCTAGTTTCTCAAACCAGAGCTATTGTGCCACACTTTCCACACACCAGTCATTGTCACCAAGGGAAATTCTTCCTTACTCATCTTGTTATTCTTGGGATCTTCCCATGCACACAATGGTTGCCACATGGATCTTCTCAATAGTAGTCACTGGCCAGTACTTCAAATTATTTCATTATACATGAAGAGCTTTCAAATGTTCTTGAGATAAGTCATTTTGAGACCATTTAAATTGATTAAAAATTCTCCAAGTTCTGTGGATGATTCCTCCAAAAAGTGACATTGCCTTTATATCCCCTTGATCCATTATAAATCAGGCTATCGAGATATTCTTTACAATTTCTCCATCCCAGATACAATGGTCACCTTCACTAACTAACGTCCAGAGGTGTCGCTTTATAAGTCACACAGGCATTTATTTAAGTTGTCGGTAGATAGCTGGGTATTCCATAGAACCTACACATGATGTTTGCTTCAAGGTAAGTCTGGCTAACAGATTTCCAATCAAACCAAAACTGCTCATTTCACATGATGAGTTTTACATTTATTAAAGATTGAATTTAATACACAAGTTCATTCCAAGGAGCAGTGAAGATTATAGATCACTGTTATACCTCTGCTGTCATTTGCTATATTGTGGGCACTGTCTGCAGGCAGTCTGAAAAGAGGAGAGAGAGTTATTGTTGGACTCCTGTCACACTACCGATAGGAAAAGAGGGGGAAAGGCAGCACTCCTTTTGAGCAATGGCTTAACGTGGAGCACAAGGCCAAGTAAGGAATCTTAGGTTGAATGTTTGATCTCAAACTGTAGCCAACGGTCAGAAGGGTAAAATATATTCCATGCGTACAGTGACGTGATGCTTAAAAATGCTACATCACTCATTCATGAACACTCACATGCACAGATATGTGCGCGCATGCGCGCGCGCGCGCACACACACACACACACACACACACACACACACACACACACACACACACACACACACAGAGTCACTCATGGGACTAGAAAGAATAACTTCAGCAAACGTTCTCCTACAGATTGGCTGTAACTAGCTGAAGAACTTTCTCAATTGTTGTCCATTTGGAAATCAAACCAAAACCTTCAGTCCTCCTTTCTGACCAACATAGGTGATCATATCCAATCAACTATTATTGGAGCTTAACATGCCCTCTCCAAGTCAGAAAGATAGATGCAATAAATTGATAAGTTAATCCTATTTCAATGATAATTGAACATAAATGTTAACAATTTTTGGAAGCTGAATTTCAGTATGCTCGCAATACCACATGACTACACAACAATAAGTATTTAATTGTCTGAAAAGTTTTTGAAAGTCCTAACGTCTTCAACAATGCTACCTAAATCCCTTTCCAGTTCCTTCAGTATATATTTGGTACTTTTAAATTTCCCGTTGTTCACACATAAACACACTGTGTGAAAATTAGCCTTCAATGCACTGCAGATTATTGATCTAAATTTAAAATTCCATACAATACATATAGGAGCTTGAAGGCTGAGAAGTGATCTACACTGGAGTGTGTCAGCACACGGAGCTTGAGACAAGAGAAAACCATTGCTCGCATCAGTATTCCTTCTGTGTACATCCATGGAGACATAATACCTTCATGGAAGAAGGCAGAGAAAAGCTCCCAGAAGTAGCAGAGAACTACAGTTCTGGAGTGAATGAAGAATTCAGGGAATCTAGCATTAATAAAACAAAATGCTGGAGAAATATTGGAGAAAGGGACTGAAAGTCAATAAATCCCCAGGACTCTCCATACATAATGCGGGCAAATGGTTAGTGTAGGTGGGTGAAAAGGTCAGCATGGACGTGGTGGGCCAAAGGGCCTGTTTCTGTGTCGTACAACTCGATGACTCTATGACTTGATATCCTATATCCTGGGGTTTTAATCAAGGGGCTGATGAGAAAGTGGATGGACTGGTTGTCATTTTCCAATATCCCACAGATTCTAGAAAGTTCCCACAGATGGGAAGGTAGCAAATATAACCCCTTTATTTAAGAAAGGAGGAAGACAATAAACAGGTTTCTACAGACCAGTTAGCCTCTCTTGGGCAATCGGGGAAAGGTTAGGACCGATGATTCAGTAAGTGGTAATAGAGCACCTGGAAAATATTAAAAGGATCGGGCAGAATAGGCACAAACATGAAAGGGAAGTCAGGTTTGCCAAACTTGGAGTAATAACTAGTACAATAGATAAGGGTGTGTTTGGACTTAGAGAAGGCTTTTGATAAGAGGTCACACAGATTTATTAAACAAAATAAGAGTGCACAGTATTGAGAGTAATAGACTTACATGGATTAAGGACAGGTTAAAGCATAGAAAACAGAGTTTAGGAAGAAACAGGTCATATTCAGGGTGGGAATCTGTGACAAGTATTGCAGAGAATGGTGCTGAGGCCCCAGCTGTTCACAATCTATATTAGTGGTTTGGATGAAAGGATCAAGTTTAATATATCCAACTTTGTTGCTGATAGATAGTAGCGTCGGTTGTGAGGGGGATGTGGAGAGGTTTCATGGAGACACAAACAGGTTAGGTGAGTGGAAAATAGTCTTGAAAATTGCAAGGTCATCCACTTTGGTGGGAATAATTGCTAAATGGGGTATTTTTGAAATGGTGAGTGATATGATGGTGTTTGGAGGAAAATGAGTGTCCTTCCACATTAATCACTGAAAGGTAACACGCAGATGCAGAAATCAAGTGGAAAGGCAAACAGTATGGTGACATTTATTACAAGTGGATTTGTATGGAGACATTTTGCCACAATTGAATAGATCCCTGGTGTGAATACATCTGGAATATTGTGGACAGATCAGGTCTCACTACCCATGGGACATAGAATCTTTAGAATTCTCTCCCCAAGAGAGCCACGGAGACACCACACTGGAGTATATTCAAGACAGAGATCAATAGATTTCTAGATATTAAGGGAATAAAGGTTTAGTGCAAGGAAGTGATCCTGAGATAAAAGACCATCTGATTGAAAGGTGGAGCAGTCATGAGGGGAAGGTGCCCTACTGCTGCTTTCGATTTCTTACATTCTTGTGTTGTTGTCGGCACACTTGGCACCTAGGTGGTGCCGGACTTGCAGATTCTCTGGACTATTGGATGTTATTCTTATTAATACACCAAATTTTTTTTATTTCACTATTTTTTTAGATGTTGATTGAATAATAATACATTTCCCAGTGAAGCTTAAAGGGAACATGAGAAACAGAACCCCGGTGAGTTTGAAGAGCGCATGGGAAATAGAGCCAGTCAGAAGTGAGCCAGATGCCGAACCACTGGGGTTTCTGAATGGTCGAGAAGCAGACTATCAGGCAGACCACACATGGATTACATGTGTGTGTGATTCCAACAATGGGACCAGTTGAGGTTACTATCCACAAAAAAACCATTGTACTAATGCACCAATTTACTCTTGTGAATACTGAATGTCAAGCTTCTGACTTGTGGAAATCGCCTCATTCTGAGATGGGAGCAATGCTGGCAAGATCAATATTAATTACCCTTGAGAAGGCAGCGGTGAGCTGCTGCAGTCTGTTTGCCAAAGGTGTCGCTAGGAGGGGAGTTGCCGGAGTTAAGTCCATAAACCCAGTCACCAGACTTCAAATCAAACTTTTCATGGCTTTCCTTTAATCTCACGAACATGACTGGGAGGGAGAGGTTTGTGTCCATCAAGTCACCCTGGGTTATGATGACCAGATCCTGAGACTGCCGATCCAGTGTACCCAACCAGAGCAGTTTCTAATACCTCAGCCAAGTCTTTCACTCTTCATTCATATGTCAGATGTTATTGCTTCATAGGCAGGCAGGCCCATTAGAAAGCAATAAAGAGAGCAACCCCAGGAGATTGCATCTCACCATAATTGAGGGCTACTGAGACCATTTGTTTCATCGCAGTTACAATCAATGACTGAGAACAATTCAGGAACCAGAGTCCTCCTGAGCATTGTCATTATTTTCAACTTAGCAACATCAAGCCCAAAATTATGCACTTTGCTTCATTCTTTGGCTCTGATTTCCCTCCAGTGGGTCGGTGCAGGAATGTATCACTGAGCTCAGAGTGCACTGATATACAGCAACACCACTTTATATCTGAGATCCATCAGCTTCTGGTACCTGCTCCGTGAGGAGGGACCGGTGCTGTCTACAACCTCCCATCTGAGACACCAAGTATAGCAACCTTGACATGCTCTTCTTGCAGTATTTTCCACAATCAATGACAACTTATATCTCAATCGGATTCCAGAAAATACTTTCACGCGACAGTAGCTATTCAGTAATTATTTTCAAGTCAGCAAAACAAAAGAGCCGGTCATTGACTTCAGGAAGGGGGGTGGTGTACATACTCCCGTCTACATTAACGGTGCTAAGGTTGAGAGGGTTGAGAGCTTCAAGTTCCTAAGAGTGAACATCACCAACAGCCTGTCCTGGTACAACCACATAGATGCCAAGGTCAAGAAAACTCACCTTTATTTCCTCAAGAGGTTACAGAAATTTGGCATACCCCCTTTGATTCTCACCAATTTTTATCGATGAACCATAGAAAGAATCCTGTCAAGATGCATCACGGCTTGATATGGCAACTGCTCTGCTGGTGAGCACAAGAAATTGCAGAGAGTTGTGGACACAGCTGAGCACATCATGGAAACCAGGCTCCCCTCCATGGACTCTGTCTACACTTCTCGCTGCCTCGGTAAAGCAACCAACATAATCAAAGACCTCACCCACCCCGGACATTTTCTCTTCTCCCCTCTCATCAAGCAGAAGATAAAAAAGCCAGAAAGCACGCACCACCAGGCTCAAGGACAGCTTCTATCCCACTGTTATAAGACTATTGAACAGTTCCCTAGTACAATAAGATGGACTCTTGACTTCACAATCTATCTCGTTATGACCTTGCACCTTATTGTCTACCTGCACTGCACTTTCTCTGTAACTGTGACACTTTATTCTGCATTCTGTTCTTGTTTTACCTTGTTTTACCTTGTTTTACCTTTTACCTCAATGCACTGTGTAATGAATTGATTCGTATGAACAGTATACAAGTTTTTCACTGTACCTCGGTACATGTGACAATAAACCAATTTACAAGAACATTATGTGAATTAGCCACACATCTGAGTGCAGCCAACAAAAAACCAACAGAATGCAAAGTGTCTCCTCTCCCCTCCCTTATAATCAGTTTATAAGTGATACAGGATGCTGCCTGGATTAGAGTGTATGGGCTATAAGGAGAGGTTGGACAAACTTGGATTGTTTTCCCTGGAGTATCAGAGGCTGAGGGGAGACCTGATAGAGCTTCATAAAATTATGAGAGGCATAGACAGGGTAGATGGTCAGAGTCTTTTTTCCAGAGTAGAGATGTCAAATACTAGAGGGCATAACCTCAAACGGAGAGGGGGAATGTTTAAAGGAGATGAACGGGGCAAGTTTTTATACAGAGAGTGGTGGGTGCCTGGAACGTACTGCCAGGGGTGGTGGTGGAGGCAGACATGATGGTAGCGTTTAAGAGGCAGTTAGTCAGACACATGAACGTGAAGGAAATGGAGGGATTACAGATCATGTATAGGCAGGTAGGTTCAGCACAGACAAAGTGGGCTGAAGGGCCTGTTTCTGTGCTGTACTGTTCAATGTTCTCAGTTCTATGTTCTAAATAAAACTATGCAAAAAATGACAAATACTTCAAACCCAACACCACACCATTTTCACCACCACTCTCACCAGCCTCCTGTCCTGGAACCTTTGGTACATTCTGGCTGAAATCACCAGCAATAACAGCACTTCCAACCCATCGCTGGACCGCTGTGGGGGTTATTGTGAGTAGCTGTCTAGTAGGCTTGAGGGGCTGAATGGCCTACTCCAGGTACGACTCCAAATATGTTCCTCAAACAAGTTTATATTCCTCGACAACACAGGTAAAGAGCAATATATTTCCCATCACTGGTCAGACTGACATAGGCTTCAGAAACCCTGTTAATAGCCACGTGTTCCAAATGAAGTGTAGAGCACCTGGAGTTCGTGGCCAGGAAGAAAGGGAAGAGAGAGGGAACGGGATGGATGAGGAAAGGGAAAGGAGAGAGAAAGACGGAGAAGGAAAGGAAGAGAGGGAGAGAAAAGAGGGTTGATAACAAGAGGCGAGGTTAAGGTGGTGGCCCAGGGCGAAAGGGAAGAGGGTATGTGTACGGGGAAGGACAGGTAGCAACGTGGAAATAGGGGTAGAAGAGAAGATGGTAAGGAGATTTAAGGGGACATTGCTACGGTATGTATGAGTCAAATGTAATATTGGTTCTTGGACAATATTTGTTTCTTTATTATTTTCACCTCTTTAAGGATTGTTTCAAGTAACTAAATGCAGCGAATGTTGCAGCAGGATTTGGTGAGGAAATTTGTAGAAGGAGGAGGTTTGAAAGAAAGCAGGTAAGGACGTTGGGTTACCTTGTAAGCTGCTTTATGGATCTATTATCTTTGTTGATAGTTTAAATTATTGACTGTTTTCAGTATCTTCGAGAGGGAGCCAGGGAGATAGTGAGACAGATGTCGAGGTGAAATGCAGGGAGGAGCATGGAGAGAGAGGAGGGGCAGGAAGAGAATGGAGGGAGACAGTGACAGTGATTATGGGGTCAACCACCTGCAGTTTGGACCTGGTCTGAGCAATTTCTGGTGTTGCAGTGATTATCCATGCCATTGTATCTCCCTGTTGCAGCGACTTGCTAAGCATAACCTGTCCTCAAGCACCTCCTCTGCAGAGGGAAAGCTGAGATGTCTGCAACCCAGTGATGCAAGGGACATGGTGTGAAGGGAGATAAATACTCTTTGGTCACAGACAGGCCATGATCTCCCTGAATGGTGGATGAAGTGCTTGATGACTTCTTCCTGTTCCCATGATCTACAAATATTAACTTT